>NW_028132700.1:0-83979 GCF_964374135.1 Grampus griseus
GGACGAATGTGTTTACAAGAACCTTGTTTACAGTACAAGTTCAACATCGCAGAAAGTGAGTAATGGATAAAGAAGTTGTGGTATTTACTTACAAAGCAACATCACTCAGCAAAGAAATCTATGTCATCAGGCCCCTAGGAGCATAATGAGTGGATTCAGCTATGATGATTCTAAGTGAAATAAGTCACACAGAAAAAGAAACATCATAAGATATCACTAATACACAGAATGTAAACATGGCTACACAAACTGAATTAGAAAACAGAACAGGGTCTCAAATTTAGAAAACCAACTTATGCTTGCTTAAGGGGAAAGGTGAGTTGGGGTGCTGCATAAAACCAGAGTTTGAAATGAGCACAGATAAAGTTCCTTAAGCCAAATATGTAATAGACAAGAGCTACTCCTTGCTCAACGAAATGGACTCAACACCCCATATTAAACGCCTAAGAATGTACCTGACTAGTAAGTATCTTAAAACCTATGGATTGCTATGTCTCCGAAAGAGAATCAAGCGTGTGTACAGGGGCATAAACGCAGCAGTGATAGGATTGGAGAGGTTCGGTGAGCAAATGAAGACCCTTTGAAGTCATATTGCATGGTACCCATTCCACGGGTATCAACTCTCCAGGTTTAAGGGATTCTTCCTTCAGCTAAAACATGCATGTGGAACCCAGAGTATGATCAACCATGTGATCAGGAGACGTGTTCAAATATCTCTCAGTTTTCGTCCCCTGGTACTCGGGTGCAACATTCCAGACGCTTTACTAACACTCTCCCCACTTGGAGAGTCAGTGCCTTTAACCTCCTGTTTGGCCCAGTTTGCAATCTCTGCGGAAAATGAACAGGAATAGGGAGAACCAATGAGAGACTAGCTGGAGGTGTCTGGACGGGCAAATTTAACTCTCATTTCCCACCAGGAAGAGGAATTAACCAAAGGCTCAGCGTGCCATGCCGGAACCCGATTAGGGCCTGAAGCAATCCTGCGGTGTTGTGGCCAGCTCACAAGAAAGCGAGTTGAAGAAAGGAGCTCAGGGGCACTGTAATTCACAAACCTGCAGAGTTATAAATGACAGCTATCGTCCAAAAATATACTGAAGTAAGGCTGCCAAGAGGACTTGAAAGCGGGGCAGAATTGCAGGAAACCGATTTCAGGAGGTAGACTGGAATTGCATTTAAAGCATAGGAAAAGAGGCAGAACGTCCACAATGATGCACTTGGCCAAAAAGGGCGTATGCGTTTTTTCCTGAATATATTCAGCAAAAAACGCATACGCCCTTTTTGGCCAACCAAGCAAGCTTGCAAAGGAAATCTGCACTACAATGAAGTCTCACTTCCCCCCGGTCAAAAGGGCCTTCTGAAAAAAGTGTAAAATCCAGAAAGGCAGGCCAGGCCATGGAGAACTGGGAGCCTTGTTATGCTGATGGGCGGGATGTAAATTGCCAACAGCCACTCGGGAGAAGTGTATGGTGTTTCCTGGAACATCTAAAAACCAAAACAACAGAGTCTAGGGCACTTCCACATATGGTCCTATAGCTTAGGGAAATTAAAATCAAAAAGACACAGCCACTCGAAAATTTGGGACGGCTCTTTTTACAGGAATCTCTTCTACAGCACAAGTTAAATATCCCAGAGAGCAAATAATGGATAAAGAAGTTGCGGTTCTTACGCACAACAGTATACCACTCAGCAATGCAATCTATGTCACCAGGCACATACCAGCATAATGGGTAGATTGAGGCACGATGATTCTAAGTGAAATAAGTCACACAGAAAAAGAAACATCATAAGGTATCACTAATACACGGAATGTGAACTTGGCTACACAGGAACTGAATTACAAAACAGAACAGGGTCTCAAGTTTAGAAAACCAACTTATGCTTGCTTAAGGGGGAAGGTGAGTTGGGGTGCTGCATAAAACCAGAGTTTGAAATTAGCACAGATCCCGTTCCTTAAGCCAAATATGTAATAGACAAGACCTACCCCTTGCTCAACAAAATGGACTCAACAATGAAGTATCACCTCACACCTGGTAGAATGGGCATCATCAGAAATTCTACAAACAAAAAATGCTAGAAAGATTGTGGAGAAAAGGAACCCTCTTCCACTATTGTTGGGAATATAAACTGATACAGTCACTATGGAGAACAATATGGAGTTTCTTAAGAAACTAACAATAGAATTACCATATGATACACCCATCCCAGTACTGGACATATACCCAGACAAAACCATAAATGAAAAAGAGACATTCACCGCAATGTTCATTGCATCACTATTTACAATATCGGGGTAATGGAAGCAACCTAAATGCCTACAGACAGACGAACGCATAAAGCTGTGGTACATATATAAAATGGAATATTACTAAGCCATGAAAAGGAATGAAATTGGGTCATTTGTAGAGACGTCGATGGATCTAGAGACTGTCATACAGAGTGAAGTAAGTCAGAAAGAGAAAAACAAATCTTGTATATTCATGCATGTATGTGGAACCTAGAAAAACTGTACAGATTAACCATTTTGCAAGGCATAAATAGAGCAACAGATGTAGACAACAAACGTATGGACAGCAAGGGGGAAAGCTGTTGGGGGGGTGGTGGTGGGAGGAGTTGAGAGACTGGGATTGGCATGTATACATTTATATGTATAAAATAGATAACCAATAAGAACCTGCTGTATAAAAATATAAAATAAAATTCAAAATTAAAAAGAAATAGAATTTAAAAAATAAAACAGAAAAAACAATTATTCCCTTCACATACATGTATTTATATGAATAAATTATTTCCATGCTTATATCTGTAAATACAAAAAAGAGGAATAAAATCTACCTTGAACCAAAAACGAAAAAGAGAAAAAAACACAGAACCCACCAGTTCCACAGAGGAAAACCGTATCAGGGCACTTGCTCCAGTTGTAAACAATTCTGAAGTTGGTCAGTGGTGGGGAATCGTCTCCCATTCAGCCAGCAGCCCCCACGCAACAAGCGTCCTCATTGCAAAGCTGGGGCACCGTGCCGAGGCATCTGTGAGTAAACGTGAGCTGAGCCCCAGGCCAGTTGCTGCTGAACTATTCCCACCCGTCCCAGGTAAAACACCTGAATATATACAAGGACTTGAAAGCCTAGAGGAAGGGCCATAGAGCCACTCGAGTGACAGCATGCCGGCCGACTTGGTGCCTGCAGGCCAGCCAGGATGGTCCTGGCCCTGGGTGCTCTTCTGGAAGATTTCCATTTGCCTGCCTGAGATACCCGTCCTGTCCCTGCCCCCACTGCTTTTTTCCTTCCTCACCTCTGTCCAGGGAGAAATTCCAGCAGCAGGTATGGGTGACACATCCTCTTCTTTAGCAGGTGGCAGCCTGGCAACTGCTGCAGAAAGTCCAGCAGATCCCCACTCACACTGGGCCACCCACAAAGCCGTGGCCTCTCCCTCCCTCCCACCAGCCCAGCCCCGAGACTGCTGACAGGGCAGAGAAAATGGTGTCAGGCATGGCTGCAGGGGCTCTTGCTGCCTGGAGTGGTATTTATATTGATCTCAACCCAGGCACACCTGGGGAGGGCTGGCCGGCACGGTAAGGCTGCCCAGGTCAGCCAATCATCACCCCTCAGGGGCTCACAGTTGCAGAAAATGGAACTTGCTGAACCGGCCAGGTCCAAGGAACAGGTGTGGGCTCCTGAGAGTCAGGATAGACAAGGGGCTGCAGCTTTGGCTTGTTTTCTAATCATTTTATCTGGCCCATGAGTGGGAGACAACTTCAAGAAAACCCTCTCCTAATGAGAGGAACCCAGGAGTCAGGGAGAGGAGGGGTGGGTGGTGGTTGGAGACAGAGGCCTGGTGCCCCGGGTGCAGTGGAAGTCTCTGGAAGACCAGGTGGAGGGAGGCCGCACAGTGTGATGCCTAGGGTCACAGACCTGTCGCAGCTGCTGTTTGTTAGTTCAAGTCCTGCTCTGAGGTGCTCTGTGTCAGCTCTGAGCGACAGGTGAGCTGGGGGTGCTCTGCAATGAGGGCTATGTGCACGGTTCCTGTGTGCCCAGCCCTGCCATGGTACCTGCAAGGGTAGCTCTGTATCCTGGGAGGGGCCTGACCACGAGAGCCCCGTGGGCTGGGGTGGGGTACCTGCCCAGGTGAGCTCCATATTCTGGGATTGGTCTGACCACGAGAGCCCCATGGGCTGCTGGGGACCTGGTAAAGGATGTCAGGACAGTCAGTGAAGCCACCGAGGATATACGTCCAGTTGCTCCTAATTCCTACACCCTGCTGATCATTCTACCAACCACCAGGACATGGTATTCTGTATTAGTCTTCAATGATGCCTTCTTTTGTATTCCATTAGTCCCAGAGTCACAAGAAATTTTGGCTTGTGAGTGGCAGGACTCAACATATAACTAAAACAATACTTCCGGGCCGTCTTGCCCCAAGGGTGCAAAAATTCCCACACCATCTTTGGGGAAAGCTTAGCTAAAGACCTAAAAGTTCTACCTCTGGAAAAGGAAACCCTCCTTCAGTACGCAGATGACATTCTGATCGCCAGCCCTACTAAGGAGGCCTCTGAACTACCAAGCCAATAAAGGATAGAAGTTGTCCAAGAAAAAGCTCAAATATCACAGACTGCGGTGACCTGCCTGGGCTTTATTCTCACAGAAGTTCGGAGAAGCCCAACCCAGGAAAGGGAAGAAACCATTTTCAGCCTTACCCCTTTCTAAAACTAGAAGACAACTTAGGGGTTCCTGGGGAGGCCAGGGTTTGCTGCTTCTGGATCCCTAACTACAGTCTACTAGCTGGGCTTCTATATGAAACACTGAAAGGAAAAGATGATGATCCTTTTGAATAGAATCCAGAAGTGGCCTTTCAAGAATGGAAAGAGCAGTCAATTCAGACCCTTGCCCTGGAACTCCCTAATTTAGCTAAACCCTTTGACCTTTACATTCCCGGTGAAAGGTGAATCGCCACTGGAGAATTAGTGCAAAAACTGGGACCACTTGAAATGGAACAATGCAAGAATGCCATCCAGGTAGGATAAACTACGGTCACCAAGGGGCTTGGCCCACTGCCACATCTGGCCAAGATACTGGCGGTATCTAAAAACCTGGAAATCAGCAGCCCAAAAGGCCACCTCCCTCCTAAGGGAAAAGGACCCCACGTGGTGATCCTAACCACCAACCATGCCCTGAAGTTGCAGGGTTTGCTCCATGGGGACACCGACCTCGAGTGAGGAGGCCCTCCAAATCCAACATCCAGAGAGATAACCGGGGGCAACAGGGCACCATGACGACTCGTGTGAACATCACTTGACCTGGAGTTTCTCTCATAAAACAACAAGAGTGTGTCCCAAAAGAGTAGACTACTGCTTGCAGGACTTACTGCACCCAGAGGCGAGCTAATAATCTCGGCGGGGGAACCGTATATCACACTGTCACCATAGAAAAGCCTAAAGACACCGTGATGATGGTGGCCAATAAGACCGGCTGGACTCCTGTTTACTTCAAAAGGCTGTTGACTCAGTGGCCATCATGGTCCTTGATCACCACTGACCCTGGACTGTCTGGGAGTTGAGCGGGCAGGGCTCTGACACCTGGTGCTGTTTGTACGTTAATTCAGGGGCCTAATTGAAGAAAGCGCAGACTACTGGCCAGAGCATCTAGGCTGGCAGAAACGGTCAGCTTAAGGTGGCCGAACAAATGTGGGGCGGGGTGAAACCGGCCCCCACAGCATCTCTGCACATCTCTTTCCTGGACCCTTAAAGGTCATTAGAATCTATAACACTTCCAATGCTGGTGCTCAGGTGGACGAGCAGGGAGGCAGGGGGCCTGGGGACAATCAACGTCACCTGGAGGCTGCTGGGGAGAAGCTCTGACCCTCGCCCCCGGGTATGAGGGCTCCCAACTCAGCACTCAACAGTTACAGAAGAAGGGTCTGCACCCTCAGCACTCCAAGAATGAGGAACGGGACGAAAAGCAGAGGAGGGGTTTGTCCCCAGCAAAGCCCATTAAAAATCCCTGGGAGATAAAAATAGAATCTGGGCAATAAAGTCAAGTCTAACCTTTTTTATCCTTTGTGCTTTGTCTAATTTCATGTGCTCCTAGGGTCCCGCATGCAGAGGTTCCACACCCGGCACTTCAGACCAGATTTCCTAGTGCAGAATGGCTAGGTCGACACCTCAGCTCCTGGGGCCCAGTGCAGACTCCGCGATATAGAGCCTGAGCTGCAGCCAACCCGGCCCTCGAGAGCTCTGCCCCCTCCCTCCCACTGACTCTGACAGGATCTCTACACAGCAGCCCAGCCCACAGCCCACGGGGTAGTGCATGCTCTCACCTCTCCATTCTCTGATCAAAATATAAAGTTTCCTTTGCTTGTGAACCAAACTCAGTCTCGATCTGTTGGCCCCAATGACACTGGGCAGGGGGACACTTGTTGGGGTCCACTCTGGAGGATCAGTAACAGAAATTGAGACTATTGTAACTTCAATGAACAGATGTGTGAGCCAAACTGTAGTTAACATAGAACAGTGTATAAGGCTCGGGTAAAATAAGATGTTTTTAACACTTCCATTTGATATTTCCATCACTTTATTATAAGCAAGTTCAGTGAAAAGGTTTGTCTTATTTGTCAGGTCAATATTAGAGAAACGAAGTGATTTCTTTCCAAGGATGTACATCTAATAATCTTGGTTAAAGCTTCAATCTTGTTTTAAATGCTTTTCCATTGAAAATGATACCTCTCTTTCAGCGCCCCCATTTCTGAGAAGTATAAAATCTTATAATTTATTATTACCAAAGGGGAAAGGTGGGAGGAGGGATAAATTAACAGTTTGGGATTAACACATACACACTGCTATGTATAAAATAGATCATCAACAAGGAACTACTGTATAGCACAGGGAACTACACTCAACATTTTGCAATAACCTATAAGGGGAAATAATCTGAAAAAGAATAGATATTTTTATTGACATCATCTATCAATGACAGTTAAAGTGTAACCTAAGGGAAGCTGGTGGTGAGTGCTTCTGACCCTGAAGACTTCAATCATCTAAAGTTTGGACTCTGCCTACTTCCCAAGGCCCTTAATGAACATATATGTAGCCGTAGCTTAAAAAATTCCCCAGTTTGGGTTTCGGGGAGACACTGATTTTGAAAAGGCCCTGGTGTTCTCCTTACATGAATGGGACTCTTCCTACTGCTAAAACATGTCTGTCACACCCAGAGGATGGTATACCGTCTGATCGGGAAGAGTTTGGAAAAGGCATCTCATCTCCTCATCTCCTGGTGCTCGGGTTCACCCCTCCAGCGTCTTTACTAACAGTCTCCCCACTTGGAGATGTCAGCACTGTCAACATCCTGTTGCGTACAGTTTGGAATTTGTCCAGAGGATGAAGCGGAAGGATGAGGAACAATGAGAGACAAGTCCTAGGTGTTCAGACAGGCACATGTCACTCTAATTTCCAATCAGGAAGACGAATTGACCAAAGGCTAGGGTTGCCCATGGAAACAGTATAGGGCTTGAGGAAATCCTGCTGCTTTGTGGTCAGTTCCCATAAACACAAGTTGAGCAATGGAACTCAGGGGCAGTAAAATTCACGAAACTGCAGAGTTGAAAATATCCATCACTGAAAACTGTCTTGAGGAACGTCAGAGAAAAGGACTTGTAAGCAAGGGAGAATGGCAGGAAAGGGATTTGAGGAGGTAGAAAGGACTCACCATTAAGCACAAGAAAAGGAGCTGAACATTGCCAACATTGCAGTTGGCCAAAAAGGGTGTATGCGTTTTTTTCTGTATATATTCAAGAAAAGGGCATACACTTTTTTAGCCAACCAAACAGGTGGGCACTGGAAATCAATACTACAAAAGATATCACTTCGCATCAGTCAGAAGAGCCATCCTCATAAAGCGTAAACAACAGAAATGCAGGACAGGTCAAGGAGAAGAGGGAGCCCTGTGAGACTTATAGTGGAAATGTATATTGCCAACGGCCATTCTGGAGAAGTGTATTGTGTTTACTAAAGCATCTAAAAAATGAGCTACAGAGCATAGGGCACTTGCACTCATGGGCGTATATCTTGGGAGAAACAAAAATCGAGAGGACACAGGCACCCCAATATTTACCCCCTCTCTGTTTAAAAGATCCTCGACTAGGATATAACTTAAATGTCTCTGGAGGGAAAAAATGGATAGAGATGTGGTACTTAGGTAGAGTGGAATATTATTCAGCCTGGAAATCAATGAAATATGGCCAGTTGTAACAACTCCGGAGGAGTTACGTATGATCATTCTAAGTGACATAATTCAAAAAGAAAAAGACACATATCATAAGATATCACTTAAAGGTGGAATCCAAAATGGCTACACATGAAATAAATTACAAAACAAAAACATAGTCAAATATGTAGAAAACACGCATAAGGCTGCTAAACGGGAAAGATGGGGAGGGGTGAGGCATCATCCAGGAGGTTGAAATTAGCAAAGATACCATTCCAAATACCAAACTGATAATCAACAAGGCCTACACGGTAGCTAAAAGAACTGCACTCAGCACACTCAAGTCACCGGAAAAGAATATATACGACTGGTAAGAATCTGAAAAAGAATTTACTGATGTCTCTCTGTACGTGAATCAAGTGGATGTACAGCAGCAAGAAACAGAGCTTTGAAAATCAGCTGTAACCAATATAGTAATAAATTGAAAAAAATAAACGACAGAGAGACAGAGAAAACCTCTTACAACTTTTCCTCAGGGACGGTGATGCAACATGGATTGAACACATCTAGACCCACAGCAGGATGAGACATAAGGCTGGAAACTGTTTGCGCTAAGAGAAATGTGAGGTTGGGTGAGGAAATGCACACCCTTTAAAGTAATACTACCTGGTATCCATTCAATGGGTCCCAAATCTGCAGGTTCAAGGGATCTTCCTACAGCTAAAACATGCATGGAAAACCCAGAGGACTGTACACCATGTGATCGGGAGATGTGTCTAAAATGCAGCTCATTTATCCTCTCCTGGTGCTCCTGTTCACCATTCCAGCCACGTTACTTAGAATCTCCCCACTTGGAGAATCAGCACATTTCAACTTCTGTTTCACACATTTTGCAAATTGTGAGGAGGATGAACGGGAAGAGGGGGAACCAATGAGAGAATAGTTGTAGGGGTTTGGACGGGCACATATCACTCTAATTTCCCATTAAGAATAAGAATTGAAAAAAGGCTCAGCCCGCCTCGCCGGAGCCAAAGTAGGGCCTGAAGCAATCCTGCGGGTTTGAGGCCAGCTCACAAAAGAGCAACTTAAAAAATGGAGCTCAGGGTCACTGCAATTCACAAACCTGCAGAGTTATAAATGAAAACTAATGTCCAAAAATATGTTGAGGTAAGGCAAAGAAGAGGATCTGAATGCAAGACAGAATTGCAAGAAACAGATTTCAAGAGATAGATTGGACTCGTCTTTAAAGCACATGAAAAGCGGCAGAATTTCGACAACGATGCAGTTGGCCCAAAGGGGCGTATGCGTTTTTTCCTGATTATATCCAGGAAAAAACGCATACGCACTTTATGGGCAACGAAGCAAGCAAGCAATGCAAATGTGCACAACAAAGAAGTCTCATTTCCCACCGGTCAAAAGGGCCATCCTAAAAAATTGTAAAAACCAGAAATGCAGCACTGGCCATGGAGAACAGGGAGCCTTTATACGCTGATGGGCAGTGTGTGAACTGCCGAGAGCCACTCTGGAGAAGTGTATGGTGGTTCCTAAATCATCTAAAAAACAGAGCTACAGAGCATAGGACACTTCCAATCATGGGAGTATATCTAGGGAAGTCTAAAAATCAACAAGACACAAGCACACCACAGTTTAGGGCTACTCTGTTTACAAGAACCTCAACTTCAGTACACCTTAAATATCCCAGGAAAGAGAACAATGGATAAAGAAGATGTGGTACTTATGTACAATGGAGTATCTCTTCACCATGAAATCAATGTAATAAGGCTAGTAGAAGGATAAAGAGTGGATTTAGGTCCGATAATACTACTTGAAATAAGTCAAACAGAAAAAGAAACATATCATAAGATATCACCTATAGAGGGAGGGTAAATATGGCTGCACAAGAAATGAATTACAGAACAGAACAGTGTCTCACATTTAGAAAACACACTTATGTCAGCTTAAGGGGAAAGGAGAGGTGGGGTGATGCATAAAACCAGAGTTTGAAATTAGCACAGATACCGTTCAATAAACGAAATAGGTATTAGACAAGATCTACACCTTGCTCAATGAACTGGCCTCAACACACCCTATACACCGCAGAGAAATATATCTGAGTAATAAGAGTCTTAAAACCCATGTATTGATATATCTCCATAAGGGAATCAAGTGTGTGCAGAGCAGCACAAACACAGCAGTGAAAATGAGCTAAACCCCATTATAGAAATAAATTTTAAAAACAAAATGCAGAAACAATGAAAGAGAGAAAAATTCTTACAAAATTCGCTCAGGGGCTGTGATGCAACCTGGATTGACCACATATAAACCCACAGCTGGATAAGACATAAGGCTGGACACTTGGGGCTGAGAGGATTGGTGAGCTTTGGTGAGCAACTGCCGAAAGTTTAATGCAATACTTCATGCTACTCATTCCAAGGGTCCCAACACTCCAGGTTGAAGGGAATCTTCCTACACCTAAACCATGCTTGGGAAACCCAGCGACTGGTATACCATATGATCGGGAAAGGTTTCTAAAACGCACCTCATTTTTCCTCTCCTGGGGCTCCGGATCGACATTCCAGCCGCTTTACTAACAACATCCCCACATGGAGAGTCAATGCCTTTAAGTTCTGGTATCGCACAGTCTGCAGTTAGTGTGGAGGATGAATGGGAATAGGGGGAACCAGTGAGTAACTAGCTGTAGCGGTTTCAATGGGCACATGTCACTCTAATTTCACATCAGTAAGAAGAATTAACCAAAGGCACAGCAAGGTGCCCCAGAAGAATAGGGCCTGAAGGAATCCTGTGGTTATGAGGCAAGATCACAAAAATAAGAGCTGAAAAATTGAGCTAAGGGCCACTGCAATTCAACAACATGCAGAGTTATAAAGGCCAACTATTTTCAAAAAATATATTGAGCTAAGGCTATGAAGAGGCAATGAAAGCAAGGCAGAATTGCAGGAAACCGATTTCAGGAGGTAGACTGGAATTGCATTGAAAACATATGAAGAAAGTCAGAACCTCGACAATGATGCACTTGGCCAAAAAGAGCGTATGCGTTTTTTCCTGAATATATTCAGGAAAAAACGCATACGCCCTTTTTGACCAACCAAGCAAGCTTGCAAAGGAAATCTGCACTACAATGAAGTCTCACTTCTCCCCAGTCAAAGGGCCATCTGAAAAAAGTGTAAAATCCAGAAAGGCAGGACAGGCCATGGAGAACTGGGAGCCTTCTTATGCCGATGGGCAGGATGTAAATTGCCAACAGCCACTCAGGAGAAGTGTATAGTGTTTCCAGAAACAGCTAAAAAAGAAAGCAACAGAGCCTAGGGCACTTCCACTTATGGTCCTATAGTTTAGAGAAATTAAAATCAAAAAGACACAGCCACCCCAGAGTTTGGGACGGCTCTGTTTACAAGAACCTCGTTTACGGTACAACTTCAATATCGCAGAAAGTGAAAAATGGATAAAGAAGTTTTGGTACTTACATACAATGCAATATCACTCAGCAATGAAATCTATGTCATCAGGCCCATAGCAGCATAATGAGTGGATTCAGGTATGATGATTCTAACTGAAATAAGTCACACAGAAAAAGAAACATCATAAGATATCACTAATACACGGAATGTAAACTTGGCTACACAGGAACTGAATTACAAAACAGAACAGGGTCTCAAATTTAGAAAACCAACTTATGCTTGCTTAAGGGGAAAGGTGAGTTGGGGTGCTGCATAAAACCAGAGATTGAAATGAGCACAGATAAAGTTCCTTAAGCCAAATATGTAATAGACAAGAGCTAGTCCTTGCTCAACGAAATGGACACAATACCCCATATTCAATGCCTAGGAATATACCTGACTAGTAAAAATCATAAAACCTATGGATTTATATATCTCCATAAGACAAGCAAGCGTCTGTACAGCGGCATTAACGTATCTGTGAAAATCAGCTAAATCCCATAATAAAAATAAATTTATTAAACAAAACACAATGACAGTGAAATAGAGAGCAATAGTTAAGTAATTCATTCAAGGCTTGTGATGCAACCTGGATTTACAACATCTAAACCCAGAGCTGGGTGACACATAAGGCTGGACACTTGGGGCTCATAGGATTGGTGAGGTTCGGTGAGCAAATGAAGACCCTTTGAAGTCATATTGCATGGTACCCATTCCACGGGTCTCAACTCTCCAGGTTAAAGGGATTCTTTCTTCAGCTAAAACATGCATGTGGAACCCAGAGTATGATCAACCGTGTGATCAGGAGACGTGTTCCAATATGTCTCAGTTCTCGTCCCCCGGTACTCGGGTGCAACATTCCAGACGCTTTACTAACACTCTCCCGACATGGAGAGTCAGTGCCTTTAACATCCTGTTTGGCCCAGTTTGCAATTTCTGCGGAAGATGAAGAGCAATAGGGAGAACCAATGAGAGCCTAGCTGGAGGTGTCTGGACGGGCAAATTTAACTCTCATTTCCCACCAGGAAGAGGAACTAACCAAAGGCTCAGCGTGCCATGCCGGAAACAAATTAGGGCCTGAAGCAATCCTGCGGTGTTGCGGCCAGCTCACAAGAAAGCGAGTTGAAGAATGGAGCTCAGGGGCACTGTAATTCACAAACCTGCAGAGTTATAAATGACAGCTATCGTCCAAAAATATACTGAAGTAAGGCTACCAAGAGGACTTGAAAGTGGGGCAGAATTGCAGGAACCCGATTTCAGGAGGTAGACTGGAATTGCATTTAAAGCATAGGAAAAGAGGCAGAACGTCCACAATGATGCACTTGGCCAAAAAGGGCGTATGCGTTTTTTCCTGAATATATTCAGGAAAAAATGCATACGCCCTTTTTGGCCAACCAAGCAAGCTTGCAAACAAAATCTGCATGACAATGAAGTCTCACTTCCCCCCGGTCAAAAGGGCCATCTGAAAAAAGTGTAAAATCCAGAAAGGCAGGAGAGGCCATGGAGAACTGGGAGCCTTGTTATGCTGATGGGCGGGATGGAAATTGCCAACAGCCACTTGGGAGAAGTGTATGGTGTTTCCTGAAACATCTAAAAAACAAAGCAACAGAGCCTAGGGCACTTCCACTTCTGGTCCTATAGCTTAGGGAAATTAAAATCTAAAAGACACAGCTACCCCAAAGTTTGGAACGGCTCTGTTTACAAGAACCTCGTTTACGGTACAAGTTCAATATCACAGAAAGTGAGTAATGGATAAAGTATTTGTGGTACTTACGTACAATGCAGTATCACTCAGCAATGAAATCTACGTCATCAGGCCCGTAGGAGCATAATGAGTGGATTCAGGTATGATGATTCTAACTGAAATAAGTCACACAGAAAAAGAAACATCATAAGATATCACTAATACACGGAATGTAAACTTGGCTACACAGGAACTGGATTACAAAACAGAACAGGGTCTCAAATTTAGAAAACCAACTTATGCTTGCTTAAGGGGAAAGGTGAGTTGGGGTGCTGCATAAAACCAGAGATTGAAATGAGCACAGATAAAGTTCCTTAAGTCAAATATGTAATTGACAAGAGCTACTCCTTGCTCAACGAAATGGACACAACATCCCATATTAAACGCCTAAGAATGTACCTGACTAGTAAGTATCTGAAAACCTATGGATTGCTATGTCTCCGAAAGTGAATCAAGCATGTGTACAGGGGTATAAACGCAGCAGTGATAGGATTGGAGAGGTTCGGTGAGCAAATGAAGACCCTTTGAAGTCATATTGCATGGTACCCATTCCACGGGTCTCAACTCTCCAGGTTTAAGGGATTCTTCCTTCAGCTAAAACATGCATGTGGAACCCAGAGTATGATCAACCCTGTGATCGGGAGACGTGTTCAAATATGTCTCAGTTTTCGTCCCCTGGTACTCGGGTGCAACATTCCAGACGCTTTACTAACACTCTCCCGACTTGGAGAGTCAGTGCCTTTAACCTCCTATTTGCCCCAGTTTGCAATTTCTGCGGAAGATGAACAGGAATAGGGAGAACCAATGAGAGACTAGCTGGAGGTGTCTGGACGGGCAAATTTAACTCTCATTTCCCACCAGGAAGAGGAATTAACCAAAGGCTCAGCGTGCCATGCCGGAACCAGATTAGGGCCTGAAGCAATCCTGCGGTGTTGCGACCAGCTCACAAGAAAGCGAGTTGAAGAAAGGAGCTCAGGGGCACTGTAATTCACAAACCTGCAGAGTTATAAATGACAGCTATCGTCCAAAAATATACTGAAGTAAGGCTGCCAAGAGGACTTGAAAGTGGGGCAGAATTGCAGGAAACCGATTTCAGGAGGTAGACTGGAATTGCAGTTAAAGCATAGGAAAAGAGGCAGAACGTCCACAATGATGCACTTGGCCAAAAAGGGCGTATGCGTTTTTTCCTGAATATATTCAGGAAAAAACGCATACGCCCTTTTTGGCCAACCAAGCAAGCTTGCAAAGGAAATCTGCACTACAATGAAGTCTCACTTCCCCCCGGTCAAAAGGGCCATCTGAAAAAAGTGTAAAATCCAGAAAGGCAGGACAGGCCATGGAGAACTGGGAGCCTTGTTATGGTGATGGGCGGGATGTAAATTGCCAACAGCCACTAGGGAGAAGTGTATGGTGTGTCCTGAAACATCTAAAAAACAAAGCAACAGAGCCTAGGGCACTTCCACTTATGGTCCTATAGCTTAGGGAAATTAAAATCAAAAAGACACAGCCACCCCAAAGTTTGGGACGGCTCTGTTTACAAGAACCTCGTTTATGGTACAAGTTCAATATCGCAGAAAGTGAGTAATGGATAAAGAAGTTGTGGTACTTACGTACAATGCAATATCACTCAGCAATGAAATCTATGTCATCAGGCCCGTAGCAGCATAATGAGTGGATTCAGGTATGATGATTCTAACTGAAATAAGTCACACAGAAAAAGAAACATCATAAGATATCACTAATACATGGAATGTAAACTTGGCTACACAGGAACTGAATTACAAAACAGAACAGGGTCTCAAATTTAGAAAACCAACTTATGCTTGCTAAGTGGAAAGGTGAGTTGGGGTGCTGCCTAAAACCAGAGATTGAAATGAGCACAGATAAAGTTCCTTAAGCCAAATATGGAATAGACAAGAGCTACTCCTTGCTCAATGAAATGGACTCTACACCCCACATTAAACACCTAAGAATGTACCTGACTAGTAAGTATCTTAAAACCTATGGATTGCTATGTCTCCGAAAGAGAATCAAGCGTGTGTACAGGGGCATAAACGCAGCAGTGATAGGATTGGAGAGGTTCGGTGAGCAAATGAAGACCCTTTGAAGTCATATTGCATGGTACCCATTCCACGGGTCTCAACTCTCCAGGTTTAAGGGATTCTTCCTTCAGCTAAAACATGCATGTGGAACCCAGAGTATGATGAACCGTGTGATCAGGAGACGTGTTCAAATATGTCTCAGTTCTCGTCCCCTGGTACTCGGGTGCAACATTCCATACACTTTATTAACACTCTCCCGACTTGGAGAGTCAGTGCCTTTAACCTCCTGTTTGGCCCAGTTTGCAATTTCTGCGGAAGATGAACAGGAATAGGGAGAACCAGTGAGAGACTAGCTGGAGGTGTCTGGACGGGCAAATTTAACTCTCATTTCCCACCAGGAAGAGGAATTAACCAAAGGCTCAGCGTGCCGTGCCGTAACCAGATTAGGGCCTGAAGCAATCCTGCGGTGTTGCGGCCAGCTCACAAGAAAGCGAGTTGAAGAAAGGAGCTCAGGGGCACTGTAATTCACAAACCTGCAGAGTTATAAATGACAGCTATCGTCCAAAAATATACTGAAGTAAGGCTGCCAAGAGGACTTGAAAGTGGGGCAGAATTGCAGGAAACCGATTTCAGGAGGTAGACTGGAATTGCAGTTAAAGCATAGGAAAAGAGGCAGAACGTCCACAATGATGCACTTGGCCAAAAAGGGCGTATGCGTTTTTTCCTGAATATATTCAGGAAAAAACGCATACGCCCTTTTTGGCCAACCAAGCAAGCTTGCAAAGGAAATCTGCACTACAATGAAGTCTCACTTCCCCCCGGTCAAAAGGGCCATCTGAAAAAAGTGTAAAATCCAGAAAGGCAGGACAGGCCATGGAGAACTGGGAGCCTTGTTATGCTGATGGGCGGGATGTAAATTGCCAACAGCCACTAGGGAGAAGTGTATGGTGTGTCCTGAAACATCTAAAAAACAAAGCAACAGAGCCTAGGGCACTTCCACTTATGGTCCTATAGCTTAGGGAAATTAAAATCAAAAAGACACAGCCACCCCAAAGTTTGGGACGGCTCTGTTTATAAGAACCTCGTTTACGGTACAAGTTCAATATCGCAGAAAGTGAGTAATGGATAAAGCAGTTGTGGTACTTACGTACAATGCAATATCACTCAGCAATGAAATCTATGTCATCAGGCCCGTAGCAGCATAATGAGTGGATTCAGGTATGATGATTCTAACTGAAATAAGTCACACAGAAAAAGAAACATCATAAGATATCACTAATACATGGAATGTAAACTTGGCTACACAGGAACTGAATTACAAAACAGAACAGGGTCTCAAATTTAGAAAACCAACTTATGCTTGCTAAGTGGAAAGGTGAGTTGGGGTGCTGCCTAAAACCAGAGATTGAAATGAGCACAGATAAAGTTCCTTAAGCCAAATATGGAATAGACAAGAGCTACTCCTTGCTCAATGAAATGGACTCTACACCCCATATTAAACGCCTAAGAATGTACCTGACTAGTAAGTATCTTAAAACCTATGGATTGCTATGTCTCCGAAAGAGAATCAAGCGTGTGTACAGGGGCATAAATGCAGCAGTGATAGGATTGGAGAGTTTCGGTGAGCAAATGAAGACCCTTTGAAGTCATATTGCATGGTACCCATTCCACGGGTCTCAACTCTCCAGGTTTAAGGGATTCTTCCTTCAGCTAAAACATGCATGTGGAACCCAGAGTATGATCAACCGTGTGATCGGGAGACGTGTTCAAATATGTCTCAGTTTTCGACCCCTGATACTCGGGTGCAACATTCCAGACGCTTTACTAACACTCTCCTGACTTGGAGAGTCAGTGCCTTTAACCTCCTGTTTGGCCCAGTTTGCAATTTCTGTGGAAGATGAACAGGAATAGGGAGAACCAATGAGAGACTAGCTGGAGGTGTCTGGACGGGCAAATTTAACTCTCATTTCCCACCAGGAAGAGGAATTAACCAAAGGCTCAGCGTGCCGTGCCGGAACCAGATTAGGGCCTGAAGCAATCCTGCGGTGTTGCGACCAGCTCACAAGAAAGCGAGTTGAAGAAAGGAGCTCAGGGGCACTGTAATTCACAAAACTGCAGAGTTATAAATGACAGCTATCGTCCAAAAATATACTGAAGTAAGGCTGCCCAGAGGACTTGAAAGCGGGGCAGAATTGCAGGAAACCGATTTCAGGAGGTAGACTGGAATTGCATTGAAAGCATAGGAAAAGAGGCAGAACGTCCACAATGATGCACTTGGCCAAAAAGGGCGTATGCGTTTTTTCCTGAATATATTCAGGAAAAAACGCATACGCCCTTTTTGGCCAACCAAGCAAGCTTGCAAAGAAATCTGCACTACAATGAAGTCTCACTTCCCCCGGTCAAAAGGGCCATCTGAAAAAAGTGTAAAATCCAGAAAGGCAGGACAGGCCATGGAGAACTGGGAGCCTTGTTATGCTGATGGGTGGGATGTAAATTGCCAAGAGCCACTCGGGAGAAGTGTATGGTGTTTCCTGAAACATCTAAAAAACAAAGCAACAGAGTTTAGGGCACTTCCACTTATGGTCCCATAGCTTCGGGAAATTAAAATCAAAAAGACACAGCCACTCCAATGTTTGGGAGGGCTCTCTTTACAAAGACCTCGTTTACGGTACCAGTTCAATATCACAGAAAGTGAATAATGGATAAAGAAGTTGTGGTACTTACGTACAATGCAATATTACTCAGCAATGAAATCTATGTCATCAGGCCCGTAGCAGCATAATGAGTGGATTCAGGTATGATGATTCTAACTGAAATAAGTTACAAAGAAAAAGAAACAGCATAAGATATCACTAATACACGGAATGTAAACTTGGCTACACAGGAACTGAATTACAAAACAGCACAGGGTCTCAAATTTAGAAAACCAACTTATGCTTGCTAACGGGAAAGGTGAGTTGGGGTGCTGCCTAAAACCGGAGATTGAAATGAGCACAGATAAAGTTCCTTAAGCCAAATATGGAATAGACAAGAGCTACTCCTTGCTCAACGAAATGGACTCAACACCCCATATTAAACGCCTAAGAATGTACCTGAGTAGTAAGTATCTTAAAACCTATGGATTGCTATATCTCCGAAAGAGAATCAAGCGTGTGTACAGGGGCATAAACGCAGCAGTGATAGGATTGGAGAGGTTCGGTGAGCAAATGAAGACCCTTTGAAGTCATATTGCATGGTACCCATTCCACGGATCTCAACTCTCCAGGTTTAAGGGATTCTTCCTTCAGCTAAAACATGCATGTGGAACCCAGAGTATGATGAACCGTGTGATCAGGAGACGTGTTCAAATATGTCTCAGTTCTCGTCCCCTGGTACTCGGGTGCAACATTCCATACACTTTATTAACACTCTCCCGACTTGGAGAGTCAGTGCCTTTAACCTCCTGTTTGGCCCAGTTTGCAATTTCTGCGGAAGATGAACAGGAATAGGGAGAACCAGTGAGAGACTAGCTGGAGGTGTCTGGACGGGCAAATTTAACTCTCATTTCCCACCAGGAAGAGGAATTAACCAAAGGCTCAGCGTGCCGTGCCGTAACCAGATTAGGGCCTGAAGCAATCCTGCGGTGTTGCGGCCAGCTCACAAGAAAGCGAGTTGAAGAAAGGAGCTCAGGGGCACTGTAATTCACAAACCTGCAGAGTTATAAATGACAGCTATCGTCCAAAAATATACTGAAGTAAGGCTGCCAAGAGGACTTGAAAGTGGGGCAGAATTGCAGGAAACCGATTTCAGGAGGTAGACTGGAATTGCAGTTAAAGCATAGGAAAAGAGGCAGAACGTCCACAATGATGCACTTGGCCAAAAAGGGCGTATGCGTTTTTTCCTGAATATATTCAGGAAAAAACGCATACGCCCTTTTTGGCCAACCAAGCAAGCTTGCAAAGGAAATCTGCACTACAATGAAGTCTCACTTCCCCCCGGTCAAAAGGGCCATCTGAAAAAAGTGTAAAATCCAGAAAGGCAGGACAGGCCATGGAGAACTGGGAGCCTTGTTATGCTGATGGGCGGGATGTAAATTGCCAACAGCCACTAGGGAGAAGTGTATGGTGTGTCCTGAAACATCTAAAAAACAAAGCAACAGAGCCTAGGGCACTTCCACTTATGGTCCTATAGCTTAGGGAAATTAAAATCAAAAAGACACAGCCACCCCAAAGTTTGGGACGGCTCTGTTTATAAGAACCTCGTTTACGGTACAAGTTCAATATCGCAGAAAGTGAGTAATGGATAAAGCAGTTGTGGTACTTACGTACAATGCAATATCACTCAGCAATGAAATCTATGTCATCAGGCCCGTAGCAGCATAATGAGTGGATTCAGGTATGATGATTCTAACTGAAATAAGTCACACAGAAAAAGAAACATCATAAGATATCACTAATACATGGAATGTAAACTTGGCTACACAGGAACTGAATTACAAAACAGAACAGGGTCTCAAATTTAGAAAACCAACTTATGCTTGCTAAGTGGAAAGGTGAGTTGGGGTGCTGCCTAAAACCAGAGATTGAAATGAGCACAGATAAAGTTCCTTAAGCCAAATATGGAATAGACAAGAGCTACTCCTTGCTCAATGAAATGGACTCTACACCCCATATTAAACGCCTAAGAATGTACCTGACTAGTAAGTATCTTAAAACCTATGGATTGCTATGTCTCCGAAAGAGAATCAAGCGTGTGTACAGGGGCATAAATGCAGCAGTGATAGGATTGGAGAGTTTCGGTGAGCAAATGAAGACCCTTTGAAGTCATATTGCATGGTACCCATTCCACGGGTCTCAACTCTCCAGGTTTAAGGGATTCTTCCTTCAGCTAAAACATGCATGTGGAACCCAGAGTATGATCAACCGTGTGATCGGGAGACGTGTTCAAATATGTCTCAGTTTTCGACCCCTGATACTCGGGTGCAACATTCCAGACGCTTTACTAACACTCTCCTGACTTGGAGAGTCAGTGCCTTTAACCTCCTGTTTGGCCCAGTTTGCAATTTCTGTGGAAGATGAACAGGAATAGGGAGAACCAATGAGAGACTAGCTGGAGGTGTCTGGACGGGCAAATTTAACTCTCATTTCCCACCAGGAAGAGGAATTAACCAAAGGCTCAGCGTGCCGTGCCGGAACCAGATTAGGGCCTGAAGCAATCCTGCGGTGTTGCGACCAGCTCACAAGAAAGCGAGTTGAAGAAAGGAGCTCAGGGGCACTGTAATTCACAAAACTGCAGAGTTATAAATGACAGCTATCGTCCAAAAATATACTGAAGTAAGGCTGCCCAGAGGACTTGAAAGCGGGGCAGAATTGCAGGAAACCGATTTCAGGAGGTAGACTGGAATTGCATTGAAAGCATAGGAAAAGAGGCAGAACGTCCACAATGATGCACTTGGCCAAAAAGGGCGTATGCGTTTTTTCCTGAATATATTCAGGAAAAAACGCATACGCCCTTTTTGGCCAACCAAGCAAGCTTGCAAAGGAAATCTGCACTACAATGAAGTCTCACTTCCCCCGGTCAAAAGGGCCATCTGAAAAAAGTGTAAAATCCAGAAAGGCAGGACAGGCCATGGAGAACTGGGAGCCTTGTTATGCTGATGGGCGGGATGTAAATTGCCAAGAGCCACTCGGGAGAAGTGTATGGTGTTTCCTGAAACATCTAAAAAACAAAGCAACAGAGTTTAGGGCACTTCCACTTATGGTCCCATAGCTTCGGGAAATTAAAATCAAAAAGACACAGCCACTCCAATGTTTGGGAGGGCTCTCTTTACAAAAACCTCGTTTACGGTACCAGTTCAATATCACAGAAAGTGAATAATGGATAAAGAAGTTGTGGTACTTACGTACAATGCAATATCACTCAGCAATGAAATCTATGTCATCAGGCCCGTAGCAGCATAATGAGTGGATTCAGGTATGATGATTCTAACTGAAATAAGTCACAAAGAAAAAGAAACAACATAAGATATCACTAATACACGGAATGTAAACTTGGCTACACAGGAACTGAATTACAAAACAGAACAGGGTCTCAAATTTAGAAAACCAACTTATGCTTGCTAAGGGGAAAGGTGAGTTGGGGTGCTGCTTAAAAGCAGAGATTGAAATGAGCACAGATAAAGTTCCTTAAGCCAAATATGGAATAGACAAGAGCTACTCCTTGCTCAATGAAATGGACTCTACACCCCATATTAAACCCCTAAGAATGTACCTGACTAGTAAGTATCTTAAAACCTATGGATTGCTATGTCTCCGAAAGAGAAACAAGCGTGTGTACAGGGGCATAAACGCAGCAGTGATAGGATTGGAGAGGTTCGGTGAGCAAATGAAGACCCTTTGAAGTCATATTGCATGGTACCCATTCCACGGGTCTCAACTCTCCAGGTTTAAGGGATTCTTCCTTCAGCTAAAACATGCATGTGGAACCCAGAGTATGATCCACCGTGTGATCGGGAGACGTGTTCAAATATGTCTCAGTTCTCGTCCCCTGGTACTCGGGTGCAACATTCCAGGCGCTTTACTAACACTCTCCCGACTTGGAGAGTCAGTGCCTTTAACCTCCTGTTTGGCCCAGTTTGCAATTTCTGCGGAAGATGAACAGGAATAGGGAGAACCAATGACAGACTAGCTGGAGGTGTCTGGACGGGCAATTTAACTCTCATTTCCCACCAGGAAGAGGAATTAACCAAAGGCTCAGCGTGCCGTGCCGGAACCAGATTAGAGCCTGAAGCAATCCTGCGGTGTTGCGACCAGCTCACAAGAAAGCGAGTTGAAGAAAGGAGCTCAGGGGCACTGTAATTCACAAACCTGCAGAGTTATAAATGACAGCTATCGTCCAAAAATATACTGAAGTAAGGCTGCCAAGAGGACTTGAAAGCGGGGCAGAATTGCAGGAAACCGATTTCAGGAGGTAGACTGGAATTGCAGTTAAAGCATAGGAAAAGAGGCAGAACGTCCACAATGATGCACTTGGCCAAAAAGGGCGTATGCGTTTTTTCCTGAATATATTCAGGAAAAAACGCATACGCCCTTTTTGGCCAACCAAGCAAGCTTGCAAAGGAAATCTGCACTACAATGAAGTCTCACTTCCCCCCGGTTAAAAGGGCCATCTGAAAAAAGTGTAAAATCCAGAAGGCAGGACAGGCCATGGAGAACTGGGAGCCTTGTTATGCTGATGGGCGGGATGTAAATTGCCAACAGCCACTCGGGAGAAGTGTATGGTGTTTCCTGAAACATCTAAAAAGCAAAGCAACAGAGCCTACGGCACTTCCACTTATGGTCCTATAGCTTAGGGAAATTAAAAATAAAAAGACACAGCCACCCCAAAGTTTGGGACGGCTCTGTTTACAAGAACCTCGTTTACGGTACAAGTTCAATATCGCAGAAAGTGAGTAATGGATAAAGAAGATGTGGTACTTACGTACAATGCAATATCACTCAGCAATGAAATCTATGTCATCAGGCCCGTAGCAGCATAATGAGTGGATTCAGGTATGATGATTCTAACTGAAATAAGTCACACAGAAAAAGAAACATCATAATATATCACTAATACACGGAATGTAAACTTGGCTACACAGGAACTGAATTACAAAACAGAACAGGGTCTCAAATTTAGAAAACCAACTTATGCTTGCTAAGGGGAAAGGTGAGTTGGGGTGCTGCCTAAAACCAGAGATTGAAATGAGCACAGATAAAGTTCCTTAAGCCAAATATGGAATAGACAAGAGCTACTCCTTGCTCAACGAAATGGACTCAACACCCCATATTAAACGCCTAAGAATGTACCTGACTAGTAAGTATCTTAAAACCTATGGATTGCTATGTCTCCGAAAGAGAATCAAGCATGTGTACAGGGGCATAAACGCAGCAGTGATAGGATTGGAGAGGTTCGGTGAGCAAATGAAGACCCTTTGAAGTCATATTGCATGATACCCATTCCACGGGTCTCAACTCTCCAGGTTTAAGGGATTCTTCCTTCAGCTAAAACATGCATGTGGAACCCTGAGTATGATCAACCGTGTGATCGGGAGACGTGTTCAAATATGTCTCAGTTCTCATCCCCTGGTACTCGGGTGCAACATTCCAGACGCTTTACTAACACTCTCCCGACTTGGAGAGTCAGTGCCTTTAACCTCCTGTTTGGCCC
This sequence comes from Grampus griseus, assembly GCF_964374135.1. Classification (NCBI taxonomy): domain Eukaryota; kingdom Metazoa; phylum Chordata; class Mammalia; order Artiodactyla; family Delphinidae; genus Grampus; species Grampus griseus. The sequence goes on from NW_028132700.1 coordinate 23,627, forward strand.
AGTTTGCAATTTCTGCGGAAGATGAACAGGAATAGGGAGAACCAATGAGAGACTAGCTGGAGGTGTCTGGACGGGCAAATTTAACTCTCATTTCCCACCAGGAAGAGGAATTAACCAAAGGCTCAGCGTGCCGTGCCGGAACCAGATTAGGGCCTGAAGCAATCCTGCGGTGTTGCGGCCAGCTCACAAGAAAGCGAGTTGAAGAAAGGAGCTCAGGGGCACTGTAATTCACAAACCTGCAGACTTATAAATGACAGCTATCGTCCAAAAATATACTGAAGTAAGGCTGCCAAGAGGACTTGAAAGCGGGGCAGAATTGCAGGAAACCGATTTCAGGAGGTAGACTGGAATGGCAGTTAAAGCATAGGAAAAGAGGCAAAACGTCCACAATGATGCACTTGGCCAAAAAGGGTGTATGCGTTTTTTCCTGAATATATTCAGGAAAAAACGCATACGCCCTTTTTGGCCAACCAAGCAAGCTTGCAAAGGAAATCTGCACTACAATGAAGTCTCACTTCCCCCCGGTCAAAAGGGCCATCTGAAAAAAGTGTAAAATCCAGAAAGGCAGGACAGGCCATGGAGAACTGGGAGCCTTGTTATGCTGATGGGCGGGATGTAAATTGCCAAGAGCCACTCGGGAGAAGTGTATGGTGTTTCCTGAAACATCTAAAAAACAAAGCAACAGAGCCTAGGGCACTTCCACTTATGGTCCCATAGCTTCGGGAAATTAAAATCAAAAAGACACAGCCACTCCCATGTTTGGGAGGGCTCTCTTTACAAAAACCTCGTTTACGGTACCAGTTCAAAATCACAGAAATTGAATAATGGATAAAGAAGTTGTGGTACTTACGTACAATGCAATATAACTCAGCAATGAAATCTATGTCATCAGGCCCGTAGCAGCATAATGAGTGGATTCAGGTATGATGATTCTAACTGAAATAAGTCACAAAGAAAAAGAAACAACATAAGATATCACTAATACACGGAATGTAAACTTGGCTACACAGGATCTGAAATACAAAACAGCACAGGGTCTCAAATTTAGAAACCCAACTTATGCTTGCTAACGGGAAAGGTGAGTTGGGGTGCTGCCTAAAACCAGAGATTGAAATGAGCACAGATAAAGTTCCTTAAGCCAAATATGGAATAGACAAGAGCTACTCCTTGCTCAACGAAATGGACTCAACACCCCATATTAAACGCCTAAGAATGTACCTGTGTAGTAAGTATCTTAAAACCTATGGATTGCTATGTCTCCGAAAGAGAATCAAGCGTGTGTACAGGGGCATAAACGCAGCAGTGATAGGATTGGAGAGGTTCGGTGAGCAAATGAAGACCCTTTGAAGTCATATTGCATGGTACCCATTCCACGGATCTCAACTCTCCAGGTTTAAGGGATTCTTCCTTCAGCTAAAACATGCATGTGGAACCCAGAGTATGATGAACCGTGTGATCAGGAGACGTGTTCAAATATGTCTCAGTTCTCGTCCCCTGGTACTCGGGTGCAACATTCCATACGCTTTATTAACACTCTCCCGACTTGGAGAGTCAGTGCCTTTAACCTCCTGTTTGGCCCAGTTTGCAATTTCTGCGGAAGATGAACAGCAATAGGGAGAACCAGTGAGAGACTAGCTGGAGGTGTCTGGACGGGCAAATTTAACTCTCATTTCCCAACAGGAAGAGGAATTAACCAAAGGCTCAGCGTGCCGTGCCGGAACCAGATTAGGGCCTGAAGCAATCCTGCGGTGTTGCGGCCAGCTCACAAGAAAGCGAGTTGAAGAAAGGAGCTCAGGGGCACTGTAATTCACAAACCTGCAGAGTTATAAATGACAGCTATCGTCCAAAAATATACTGAAGTAAGGCTGCCAAGAGGACTTGAAAGCGGGGCAGAATTGCAGGAAACCGATTTCAGGAGGTAGACTGGAATTGCAGTTAAAGTATAGGAAAAGAGGCAGAACGTCCACAATGACGCACTTGGCCAAAAAGGGTGTGTGCGTTTTTTCCTGAATATATTCAGGAAAAAACGCATACGCCCTTTTTGGCCAACCAAGCAAGCTTGCAAAGGAAATCTGCACTACAATGAAGTCTCACTTCCCCCCGGTCAAAAGGGCCATCTGAAAAAAGTGTAAAATCCAGAAAGGCAGGACAGGCCATGGAGAACTGGGAGCCTTGTTATGCTGATGGGCGGGATGTAAATTGCCAACAGCCACTCGGGAGAAGTGTATGGTGTTTCCTGAAACATCTAAAAAACAAAGCAACAGAGTTTAGGGGACTTCCACTTATGGTCCCATAGCTTAGGGAAATTAAAATCAAAAAGACACAGCCACTCCAATGTTTGGGAGGGCTCTCTTTACAAAAACCTCGTTTACGGTACCAGTTCAATATCACAGAAAGTGAATAATGGATAAAGAAGTTGTGGTACTTACGTACAATGCAATATCACTCAGCAATGAAATCTATGTCATCAGGCCCATAGCAGCATAATGAGTGGATTCAGGTATGATGATTCTAACTGAAATAAGTCACAAAGAAAAAGAAACAACATAAGATATCACTAATACACGGAATGTAAACTTGGTTACACAGGAACTGAATTACAAAACAGAACAGGGTCTCAAATTTAGAAAACCAACTTATGCTTGCTAAGGGGAAAGGTGAGTTGGGGTGCTGCCTAAAACCAGAGATTGAAATGAGCACAGATAAAGTTCCTTAAGCCAAATATGGAATAGACAAGAGCTACTCCTTGCTCAATGAAATGGACTCAACACCCCATATTAAACGCCTAAGAATGTACCTGACTAGTAAGTATCTTAAAACCTATGGATTGCTATGTCTCCGAAAGAGAATCAAGCGTGTGTACAGGGGCATAAACACTGCAGTGATAGGATTGGAGAGGTTCGGTGAGCAAATGAAGACCCTTTGAAGTCATATTGCATGGTACCGATTCCACGGGTCTCAACTCTCCAGGTTTAAGGGATTCTTCCTTCAGCTAAAACATGCATGTGGAACCCAGAGTATGATCCACCGTGTGATCGGGAGACGTGTTCAAATATGTCTCAGTTCTCGTCCCCTGGTACTCGGGTGCAACATTCCAGACGCTTTACTAACACTCTCCCGACTTGGAGAGTCAGTGCCTTTAATCTCCTGTTTGGCCCAGTTTGCAATTTCTGCGGAAGATGAACAGGCATAGGGAGAACCAATGAGAGACTAGCTGGAGGTGTCTGGACGGGCAAATTTAACTCTCATTTCCCACCAGGAAGAGGAATTAACCAAAGGCTCAGCGTGCCGTGCCGGAACCAGATTAGGTCCTGAAGCAATCCTGCGGTGTTGCGGCCAGCTCACAAGAAAGCGAGTTGAAGAAAGGAGCTCAGGGACACTGTAATTCACAAACCTGCAGAGTTATAAATGACAGCTATCGTCCAAAAATATACTGAAGTAAGGCTGCCAAGAGGACTTGAAAGCGGGGCAGAATTGCAGGAAACCGATTTCAGGAGGTAGACTGGAATTGCATTTAAAGCATAGGAAAAGAGGCAGAACGTCCACAATGATGCACTTGGCCAAAAAGGGCGTATGCGTTTTTTCCTGAATATATTCAGGAAAAAACGCATACGCACTTTTTGGCCAACCAAGCAAGCTTGCAAAGGAAATCTGCACTACAATGAAGTCTCACTTCCCCCCGGTCAAAAGGGCCATCTGAAAAAAGTGTAAAATCCAGAAAGGCAGGACAGGCCATGGAGAACTGGGAGCCCTGTTATGCTGATGGGCGGGATGTAAATTGCCAACAGCCACTCGGGCTAAGTGTATGGTGTTTCCTGAAACATCTAAAAAACAAAGCAATAGAGCCTAGGGCACTTCCACTTATGGTCCTATAGCTTAGGGAAATTAAAATCAAAAAGACACAGCCACCCCAAAGTTTGGGACGGCTCTGTTTACAAGAACCTCGTTTACGGTACAAGTTCAATATCGCAGAAAGTGAGTAATGGATAAAGAAGTTGTGGTACTTACGTACAATGCAATATCACTCAGCAATGAAATCTATGTCATCAGGCCCGTAGCAGCATAATGAGTGGATTCTGGTATGATGATTCTAACTGAAATAAGTCACACAGAAAAAGAAACATCATAAGATATCACTAATACAAGGAATGTAAACTTGGCTACACAGGAACTGAATTACAAAACAGAACAGGGTCTCAAATTTAGAAAACCAACTTATGCTTGCTAAGGGGAAAGGTGAGTTGGGGTGCTGCCTAAAACCAGAGATTGAAATGAGCACAGATAAAGTTCCTTAAGCCAAATATGGAATAGACAAGAGCTACTCCTTGCTCAACGAAATGGACTCAACACCCCATATTAAACGCCTAAGAATGTACCTGACTAGTAAGTATCTTAAAACCTATGGATTGCTATGTCTCCGAAAGAGAATCAAGCGTGTGTACAGGGGCATAAACGCAGCAGTGATAGCATTGGAGAGGTTCAGTGAGCAAATGAAGACCCTTTGAAGTCATATTGCATGGTACTCATTCCACGGGTCTCAACTCTCCAGTTTTAAGGGATTCTTCCTTCAGCTAAAACATGCATGTGGAACCCAGAGTATGATCAACCGTGTGATCGGGAGACGTGTTCAAATATGTCTCATTTCTCGTCCCCTGGTACTCGGGTGCAACATTCCAGGCGCTTTACTAACACTCTCCCGACTTGGAGAGTCAGTGCCTTTAAACTCCTGTTTGGCCCAGTTTGCAATTTCTGCGGAAGATGAACAGGAATAGGGAGAACCAATGAGAGACTAGCTGCAGGTGTCTGGACGGGCAAATTTAACTCTCATTTCCCACAAGGAAGAGGAATTAACCAAAGGCTCAGCGTGCTGTGCCGGAACCAGATTAGGGCCTGAAGCAATCCTGCGGTGTTGCGACCAGCTCACAAGAAAGCGAGTTGAAGAAAGGAGCTCAGGGGCACTGTAATTCACAAACCTGCAGAGTTATAAATGACAGCTATCGTCCAAAAATATACTGAAGTAAGGCTGCCAAGAGGACTTGAAAGCCGGGCAGAATTGCAGGAAACCGATTTCAGGAGGTAGACTGGAATTGCAGTTAAAGCATAGGAAAAGAGGCAGAACGTCCACAATGATGCACTTGGCCAAAAAGGGCGTATGCGTTTTTTGCTGAATATATTCAGGAAAAAACGCATACGCCCTTTTTGGCCAACCAAGCAAGCTTGCAAAGGAAATCTGCACTACAATGAAGTCTCACTTCCCCCCGGTCAAAAGGGCCATCTGAAAAAAGTGTAAAATCCAGAAGGCAGGACAGGCCATGGAGAACTGGGAGCCTTGTTATGCTGATGGGCGGGATGTAAATTGCCAACAGCCACTCGGGAGAAGTGTATGGTGTTTCCTGAAACAACAAAAAAACAAAGCAACAGAGCCTAGGGCACTTCCACTTATGGTCCTATAGCTTAGGGAAATTAAAATCAAAAAGACACAGCCACCCCAAAGTTTGGGACGGTTCTGTTTACAAGAACCTCGTTTACGGTACAAGTTCAATATCGCAGAAAGTGAGTAATGGATAAAGAAGTTGTGGTACTTACGTACAATGCAATATCACTCAGCAATGAAATCTATGTCATCAGGCCCGTAGCAGCATAATGAGTGGATTCAGGTATGATGATTCTAACTGAAATAAGTCACACAGAAAAAGAAACATCATAAGATATCACTAATACACGGAATGTAAACTTGGCTACACAGGAACTGAATTACAAAACAGAACAGGGTCTCAAATTTAGAAAACCAACTTATGCTTGCTAAGGGGAAAGGTGAGTTGGGGTGCTGCCTAAAACCAGAGATTGAAATGAGCACAGATAAAGTTCCTTAAGCCAAATATGGAATAGACAAGAGCTACTCCTTGCTCAACGAAATGGACTCAACACCCCATATTAAACGCCTAAGAATGTACCTGACTAGTAAGTATCTTAAAACCTATGGATTGCTATGTCTCCGAAAGAGAATCAAGCGTGTGTACAGGGGCATAAACGCAGCAGTGATAGGATTGGAGAGGTTCGGTGAGCAAATGAAGACCCTTTGAAGTCATATTGCATGGTACTCATTCCACGGGTCTCAACTCTCCAGGTTTAAGGGATTCTTCCTTCAGCTAAAACATGCATGTGGAACCCAGAGTATGATCAACCGTGTGATCGGGAGACGTGTTCAAATATGTCTCAGTTCTCGTCCCCTGGTACTCGGGTGCAACATTCCAGGCGCTTTACTAACACTCTCCCGACTTGGAGAGTCAGTGCCTTTAACCTCCTGTTTGGCCCAGTTTGCAATTTCTGCGGAAGATGAACAGGAATAGGGAGAACCAATGAGAGACTAGCTGGAGGTGTCTGGACGGGCAAATTTAACTCTCATTTCCCACCAGGAAGAGAAATTAACCAAAGGCTCAGCGTGCCGTGCCGGAACCAGATTAGGGCCTGAAGCAATCCTGCGGTGTTGCGACCAGCTCACAAGAAAGCGAGTTGAAGAAAGGAGCTCAGGGGCACTGTAATTCACAAACCTGCAGAGTTATAAATGACAGCTATCGTCCAAAAATATACTGAAGTAAGGCTGCCAAGAGGACTTGAAAGCGGGGCAGAATTGCAGGAAACCGATTTCAGGAGGTAGACTGGAATTGCAGTTAAAGCATAGGAAAAGAGGCAGAACGTCCCCAATGATGCACTTGGCCAAAAATGGGCGTATGCATTTTTTCCTGAATATATTCAGGAAAAAACTCATACGCCCTTTTTGGTCAACCAAGCAAGCTTGCAAAGGAAATCTGCACTACAATGAAGTCTCACTTCCCCCCGGTCAAAAGGGCCATCTGAAAAAAGTGTAAAATCCAGAAGGCAGGACAGGCCATGGAGAACTGGGAGCCTTGTTATGCTGATGGGCGGGATGTAAATTGCCAACAGCCACTCAGGAGAAGTGTATGGTGTTTCCTGAAACATCTAAAAAACAAAGCAACAGAGCCTAGGGCACTTCCACTTATGGTCCTATAGCTTAGGGAAATTAAAATCAAAAAGACACAGCCACCCCAAAGTTTGGGACGGCTCTGTTTACAAGAACCTCGTTTACGGTACAAGTTCAATATCGCAGAAAGTGAGTAATGGATAAAGAAGTTGTGGTACTTACGAAAAATGCAATATCACTCAGCAATGAAATCTATGTCATCAGGCCCGTAGCAGCATAATGAGTGGATTCAGGTATGATGATTCTAACTGAAATAAGTCACACAGAAAAAGAAACATCATAAGATATCACTAATACACGGAATGTAAACTTGGCTACACAGGAACTGAATTACAAAACAGAACAGGGTCTCAAATTTAGAAAACCAACTTATGCTTGCTTAAGGGGATAGGTGAGTTGGGGTGCTGCCTAAAACCAGAGATTGAAATGAGCACAGATAAAGTTCCTTAAGCCAAATATGGAATAGACAAGAGCTACACCTTGCTCAATGAAATGGACTCAACACCTCATATTAAATGCCTAAGAATGTACCTGTCTAGTAAGTATCTTAAAACCTATGGATTGCTATGTCTCCAAAAGAGAATCAAGCGTGTGTACAGGGGCATAAACGCAGCAGTGATAGGATTGGAGAGGTTCGGTGAGGAAATAAAGCCCCTTTGAAGTCATATCGCATGGTACCCATTCCACGGGTCTCAACTCTCCAGGTTTAAGGGATTCTTCCTTCAGCTAAAACATGCATGTGGAACCCAGAGTATGATCAACCGAGTGATCGGGAGACGTGTTCAAATATGTCTCAGTTTTCGACCCCTGGTACTCGGGTGCAACATTCCAGACGCTTTACTAACACTCTCCCGACTTGGAGAGTCAGTCCCTTTAACCTCCTGTTTGGCCCAGTTTGCAATTTCTGTGGAAGATGAACAGGAATAGGGAGAACCAATGAGAGACTAGCTGGAGGTGTCTGGACGGGCAAATTTAACTCTCATTTCCCACCAGGAAGAGTAATTAACCAAAGGCTCAGTGTGCCATGCCGGAATCAGATTAGGGCCTGAAGCAATCCTGCGGTGTTGCGGCCAGCTCACAAGAAAGCGAGTTGAAGAAAGGAGCTCAGGGGCACTGTAATTCACAAACCTGCAGAGTTATAAATGACAGCAGTCGTCCAAAAATATACTGAAGTAATTCTGCCAAGAGTACTTGAAAGCGGGGCAGAATTGCAGGAAACCGATTTCAGGAGGTAGACTGGAATTGCATTGAAAGCATAGGAAAAGAGGTAGAACGTCCCCAATGATGCACTTGGCCAAAAATGGGCGTATGCATTTTTTCCTGAATATATTCAGGAAAAAACGCGTACGCCCTTTTTGGTCAACCAAGCAAGCTTGCAAAGGAAATCTGCACTACAATGAAGTCTCACTTCCCCCCGGTCAAAAGGTCCATCTGAAAAATGTGTAAAATCCAGAAGGAAGGACAGGCCATGGAGAACTGGGAGCCTTGTTATGCTGATGGGCGGGATGTAAATTGCCAACAGCCACTCAGGAGAAGTGTATGGTGTTTCCTGAAACATCTAAAAAACACAGCAACAGAGCCTAGGGCACTTCCACTTATGGTCCTATAGCTTAGGGAAATTAAAATCAAAAAGACACAGCCACCCCAAAGTTTGGGACGGCTCTGTTTACAAGAACCTCGTTTACGGTACAAGTTCAATATCGCAGAAAGTGAGTAATGGATAAAGAAGTTGTGGTACTTACGAAAAATGAAATATCACTCAGCAATGAAATCTATGTCATCAGGCCCGTAGCAGCATAATGAGTGGATTCAGGTATGATGATTCTAACTGAAATAAGTCACACAGAAAAAGAAACATCATAAGATATCACTAATACACGGAATGTAAACTTGGCTACACAGGAACTGAATTACAAAACAGAACAGGGTCTCAAATTTAGAAAACCAACTTATGCTTGCTTAAGGGGAAACGTGAGTTGGGGTGCTGCCTAAAACCAGAGATTGAAATGAGCACAGATAAAGTTCCTTAAGCCAAATATGGAATAGACAAGAGCTACTCCTTGCTCAACGAAATGGACTCAACACCACATATTAAACGCCTAAGAATGTACCTGACTAGTAAGTATCTTAAAACCTATGGATTGCTATGTCTCCGAAAGAGAATCAAGCGTGTGTACAAGGGCATAAACGCAGCAGTGATAAGATTGGAGAGGTTCAGTGAGCAAATGAAGACCCTTTGAAGTCATATTGCATGGTACTCATTCTACGGGTCTCAACTCTCCAGGTTTAAGGGATTCTTCCTTCAGCTAAAACATGCATGTGGAACCCAGAGTATGATCAACCGTGTGATTGGGAGACGTGTTCAAATATGTCTCAGTTCTCGTCCCCTGGTACTCGGGTGCAACATTCCAGGCGCTTTACTAACACTCTCACGACTTGGAGAGTCAGTGCCTTTAACCTCCTGTTTGGCCCAGTTTGCAATTTCTGCGGAAGATGAACAGGAATAGGGAGAACCAATGAGAGACTAGCTGGAGGTGTCTGGACGGGCAAATTTAACTCTCATTTCCCACCAGGAAGAGGAATTAACCAAAGGCTCAGCGTGCCGTGCCGGAACCAGATTAGGGCCTGAAGCAATCCTGCGGTGTTGCGACCAGCTCACAAGAAAGCGAGTTGAAGAAAGGAGCTCAGGGGCACTGTAATTCACAAACCTGCAGAGTTATAAATGACAGCTATCATCCAAAAATATACTGAAGTAAGGCTGCCAAGAGGACTTGAATGCGGGGCAGAATTGCAGGAAACCGATTTCAGGAGGTAGACTGGAATTGCAGTTAAAGCATAGGAAAAGAGGCAGAACGTCCACAATGATGCACTTGGCCAAAAAGGGCGTATGCGTTTTTTCCTGAATATATTCAGGAAAAAACGCATACGCCCTTTTTGGCCAACCAAGCAAGCTTGCAAAGGAAATCTGCACTACAATGAAGTCTCACTTCCCCCCGGTCAAAAGGGCCATCTGAAAACAGTGTAAAATCCAGAAAGGCAGGACAGGCCATGGAGAACTGGGAGCCTTGTTATGCTGATGGGCGGGATGTAAATTGCCAACAGCCACTCGGGAGAAGTGTATGGTGTTTCCTGAAACATCTAAAAAACAAAGCAACAGAGCCTAGGGCACTTCCACTTATGGTCCTATAGCTTAGGGAAATTAAAATCAAAAAGACACAGCCACCCCAAAGTTTGGGACGGCTCTGTTTACAAGAACCTCATTTACGGTACAAGTTCAATATCGCAGAAAGTGAGTAATGGATAAAGAAGTTGTGGTACTTACGTACAATGAAATATCACTCAACAATGAAATCTATGTCATCAGGCCCGTAGCAGCATAATGAGTGGATTCAGGTATGATGATTCTAACTGAAATAAGTCACACAGAAAAAGAAACATCATAAGATATCACTAATACACGGAATGTAAACTTGGCTACACAGGAACTGAATTACAAAACAGAACAGGGTCTCAAATTTAGAAAACCAACTTATGCTTGCTAAGGGGAAAGGTGACTTGGGGTGCTGCCTAAAAGCAGAGATTGAAATGAGCACAGATAAAGTTCCTTAAGCCAAATATGGAATAGACAACAGCTACTCCTTGCTCAACGAAATGGGCTCAACACCCCATATTAAACGCCTAAGAATGCACCTGACTAGTAAGTATCTTAAAACCTATGGATTGCTATGTCTCCGAAAGAGAATCAAGCGTGTGTACAGGGGCATAAACGCAGCAGTGATAGGATTGGACAGGTTCGGTGAGCAAATGAAGACCCTTTGAAGTCATATTGCATGGTACTCATTCCACGGGTCTCAACTCTCCAGGTTTAAGGGATTCTTCCTTCAGCTAAAACATGCATGTGGAACCCAGAGTATGATCAACCGTGTGATTGGGAGACGTGTTCAAATATGTCTCATTTCTCGTCCCCTGGTACTCGGGTGCAACATTCCAGGCGCTTTACTAACACTCTCCCTATTTGGAGAGTCAGTGCCTTTAAACTCCTGTTTGGCCCAGTTTGCAATTTCTGCGGAAGATGAACAGGAATAGGGAGAACCAATGAGAGACTAGCTGGAGGTGTCTGGACGGGCAAATTTAACTCTCATTTCCCACCAGGAAGAGGAATTAACCAAAGGCTCAGCGTGCCGTGCCGGAACCAGATTAGGGCCTGAAGCAATCCTGCGGTGTTGCGACCAGCTCACAAGAAAGCGAGTTGAAGAAAGGACCTCAGGGGCACTGTAATTCACAAACCTGCAGAGTTATAAATGACAGCTATCATACAAAAATATACTGAAGTAAGGCTGCCAAGAGGACTTGAAAGCGGGGCAGAATTGCATGAAACCGATTTCAGGAGGTAGACTGGAATTGTAGTTAAAGCATAGGAAAAGAGGCAGAACGTCCACAATGATGCACTTGGCCAAAAAGGGCGTATGCGTTTTTTCCTGAATATATTCAGGAAAAAACGCATACGCCCTTTTTGGCCAACCAAGCAAGCTTGCAAAGGAAATCTGCACTACAATGAAGTCTCACTTCCCCCTGGTCAAAAGGGCCATCTGAAAAAGTGTAAAATCCAGAAAGGCAGGACAGGCCATGGAGAACTGGGAGCCTTGTTATGCTGATGGGCGGGATGTAAATGGCCAACAGCCACTCAGGAGAAGTGTATGGTGTTTCCTGAAACATCTAAAAAACAAAGCAACAGAGCCTAGGGCACTTCCACTTATGGTCCTATAGCTTAGGGAAATTAAAATCCAAAAGACACAGCCACCCCAAAGTTTGGGACGGCTCTGTTTACAAGAACCTCGTTTACGGTACAAGTTCAATATCGCAGAAAGTGAGTAATGGATAAAGAAGTTGTGGTACTTACGTACAATGCAATATCACTCAGCAATGAAATCTATGTCTACAGGCCCGTAGCAGCATAATGAGTGGATTCAGGTATGATGATTCTAACTGAAATAAGTCACACAGAAAAAGAAACATCATAAGATATCACTAATACATGGAATGTAAACTTGTCTACACAGGAACTGAATTACAAAACAGAAGAGGGTCTCAAATTGAGAAAACCAACTTATGCTTGCTTAAGGGGAAAGGTGAGTTGGGGTGCTGCCTAAAACCAGAGATTGAAATGAGCAAAGATAAAATTCCTTAAGCCAAATATGGAATAGACAAGAGCTACTCCTTGCTCAACGAAATGGACTCAACACCCCATATTAAACGCCTAAGAATGTACCTGACTAGTAAGTATCTTAAAACCTATGGATTGCTATGTCTCCAAAAGAGAAACAAGCGTGTGTACAGGGGCATAAAGGCAGCAGTGATAGGATTGGAGAGGTTCGGTGAGCAAATGAAGACCCTTTGAAGTCATATTGCATGATACCCATTCCACGGGTCTCAACTCTCCAGGTTTAAGGGATTCTTCCTTCAGCTAAAACATGCATGTGGAACCCAGAGTATGATCCACTGTGCGATCGGGAGACGTGTTCAAATATGTCTCAGTTCTCGTCCCCTGGTACTCGGGTGCAACATTCCAGACGCTTTACTAACACTCTCCCGACTTGGAGAGTCAGTGCCTTTAACCTCCTGTTTGGCCCAGTTGGCAATTTCTGCGGAAGATGAACAGGAATAGGGAGAACCAATGAGAGACTAGCTGGAGGTGTCTGGACGGGCAAATTTAACTCTCATTTCCCACCAGGAAGAGGAATTAACCAAAGGCTCAGCGTGCCGTGCCGGAACCAGATTAGGGCCTGAAGCAATCCTGCGGTGTTGCGGCCAGCTCACAAGAAAGCGAGTTGAAGAAAGGAGCTCAGGGGCACTGTAATTCACAAACCTGCAGAGTTATAAATGACAGCTATCGTCCAAAAATATACTGAAGTAAGGCTGCCAAGAGGACTTGAAAGCGGGGCAGAATTGCAAGAAACCGATTTCAGGAGGTTGACTGGAATTGCAGTTAAAGCATAGGAAAAGAAGCAGAACGTCCACAATGATGCACTTGGCCATAAAGGGCGTATGCGTTTTTTCCTGAATATATTCAGGAAAAAACTCATACGCCCTTTTTGGCCAACCAAGCAAGCTTGCAAAGGAAATCTGCACTACAATGAAGTTTCACTTCCCCCCGGTCAAAAGGGCCATCTGAAAAAAGTGTAAAATCCAGAAGGCAGGACAGGCCATGGAGAACTGGGAGCCTTGTTATGCTGATGGGTGGGATGTAAATTGCCAACAGCCACTCGGGAGAAGTGTATGGTGTTTCCTGAAACATCTAAAAAACAAAGCAACAGAGCCTAGGGCACTTCCACTTATGGTCCTATAGCTTAGGGAAATTAAAATAAAAAAGACACAGCCACCCCAAGTTTGGGACGGCTCTGTTTACAAGAACCTCGTTTACGGTACAAGTTCAATATCGCAGAAAGTGAGTAATGGATAAAGAAGTTGTGGTACTTACGTACAATGCAATATCACTCAGCAATGAAATCTATGTCATCAGGCCCGTAGCAGCATAATGAGTGGATTCAGGTATGGTGATTCTAACTGAAATAATTCACACAGAAAAAGAAACATCGTAAGATATCACTAATACACGGAATGTAAACTTGTCTACACAGGAACTGAATTACAAAACAGAACAGGGTCTCAAATTTAGAAAACCAACTTATGCTTGCTAAGGGTAAAGGTGAGTAGGGGTGCTGCCTAAAACCAGAGATTGAAATGAACACAGATAAAGTTCCTTAATCCAAATATGGAATAGACAAGAGCTACTCCTTGCTCAACGAAATGGACTCAACACCCCATATTAAACGCCTAAGAATGTACCTGACTAGTAAGTATCTTAAAACCTATGGATTGCTATGTCTCCGAAAGAGAATCAAGCGTGTGTACAGGGGCATAAACGCAGCAGTGATAGCATTGGAGAGGTTCGGTGAGCAAATGAAGACCCTTTGAAGTCATATTGCATGGTACCCATTCCACGGATCTCAACTCTCCAGGTTTAAGGGATTCTTCCTTCAGCTAAAACATGCATGTGGAACCCAGAGTATGATCCACCGTGTGATCGGGAGACGTGTTCAAATATGTCTCAGTTCTCCTCCCCTGGTACTCGGGTGCAACATTCCAGACACTTTACTAACACTCTCCCGACTTGGAGAGTCAGTGCCTTTAACCTCCTGTTTGGCCCAGTTTGCAATTTCTGCGGAAGACGAACAGGAATAGGGAGAACCAATGAGAGACTAGCTGGAGGTGTCTGGACAGGCAAATTTAACTCTCATTTCCCACCAGGAAGAGGAATTAACCAAAGGCTCAGCATGCCGTGCCGGAACCAGATTAGGGCCTGAAGCAATCCTGCAGTGTTGCGACCAGCTCACAAGAAAGCGAGTTGAAGAAAGGAGCTCAGGGGCACTGTAATTCACATACCTGCAGAGTTATAAATGACAGCTATCGTCCAAAAATATACTGAAGTATGGCTGCCAAGAGGACTTGAAAGCGGGGCAGAATTGCAGGAAACCGCTTTCAGGAGGTAGACTGGAATTGCAGTTAAAGCATAGGAAAAGAGGCAGAACGTCCACAATGATGCACTTGGCCAAAAAGGGCATATGCGTTTTTTCCTGAATATATTCAGGAAAAAACGCATACGCCCTTTTTGGCCAACCAAGCAAGCTTGCAAAGGAAATCTGCAGTACAATGAAGTCTCACTTCCCCCCGGTCAAAAGGGCCATCTGAAAAAAGTGTAAAATCCAGAAGGCAGGACAGGCCATGGAGAACTGGGAGCCTTGTTATGCTGATGGGCGGGATGTAAATTGCCAACAGCCACTCGGGAGAAGTGTATGGTGTTTCCTGAAACATCTAAAAAACAAAGCAACAGAGCCTAGGGCACTTCCACTTATGGTCCTATAGCTTAGGGAAATTAAAATCAAAAAGACACAGCCACCCCAATGTTTGGGACGCCTCTGTTTACAAGAACCTCGTTTACGGGACAAGTTCAATATCGCAGAAAGTGAAAAATGGATAAAGAATTTGTGGTACTTACGTACAATGCAATATCACTCAGCAGTGACATCTATGTCATCAGGACCGTAGCAGCATAATGAGTGGTTTCAGGTATGATGATTCTAACTGAAATAAGTCACACAGAAAAAGAAACATCATAAGATATCACTAACACACGGAAAGTAAACTTGGCTACACAGGAACTGAAATACAAAACAGAACAGGGTCTCAAATTTAGAAAACCAACTTATGCTTGCTAAGGGGAAAGGTGAGTTGGGGTGCTGCCTAAAACCAGAGATTGAAATGAACATAGATAAAGTTGCTTAAGCCAAATATGGAATAGACAAGAGCTACTCCTTGCTCAACGAAATGGACTCAACACCCCATATTAAACGCCTAAGAATGTACCTGACTAGTAAGTATCTTAAAACCTATGGATTGCTATGTCTCCGAAAGAGAATCAAGCGTGTGTACAGGGACATAAACGCAGCAGTGATAGGATTGGAGAGGTTCGGTGAGCAAATGAAGACCCTTTGAAGTCATATTGCATGGTACCCATTCCACGGGTCTCAACTCTCCAGGTTTAAGGGATTCTTCCTTCAGCTAAAACATGCATGTGGAACCCAGAGTATGATCAACCGTGTGATCGGGAGACGTGTTCAAATATGTCTCAGTTTTCGACCCCTGGTACTCGGGTGCAACATTCCAGACGCTTTACTAACACTCTCCTGACTTGGAGAGTCAGTGCCTTTAACCTCCTGTTTGGCCCAGTTTGCAATTTCTGTGGAAGATGAACAGGAATAGGGAGAACCAATGAGAGACTAGCTGGAGGTGTCTGGACGGGCAAATTTAACTCTCATTTCCCACCAGGAAGAGGAATTAACCAAAGGCTCAGCGTGCCGTGCCGGAACCAGATTAGGCCCTGAAGCAATCCTGCGGTGTTGCGGCCAGCTCACAAGAAAGCGAGTTGAAGAAAGGAGCTCAGGGGCACTGTAATTCACAAACCTGCAGAGTTATAAATGACAGCTATCGTCCAAAAATATACTGAAGTAAGGCTGCCAAGAGGACTTGAAAGCGGGGCAGAATTGCAGGAAACCGATTTCAGGAGGTAGACTGGAATTGCAGTTTAAGCATAGGAAAAGAGGCAGAACGTCCACAATGATGCACTTGGCCAAAAAGGGCGTATGCGTATTTTCCTGAATATATTCAGGAAAAAACGCATACGCCCTTTTTGGCCAACCAAGCAAGCTTGCAAAGGAAATCTGCACTACAATGAAGTCTCACTTCCCCCCGGTCAAAAGGGCCATCTGAAAAAAGTGTAAAATCCAGAAAGGCAGGACAGGCCATGGAGAACTGGGAGCCTTGTTATGCTGATGGGCGGGATGTAAATTGCCAACAGCCACTCGGGAGAAGTGTATGGTGTTTCCTGAAACATCTAAAAAACAAAGCAACAGAGCCTAGGGCACTTCCACTTATGGTCCTATAGCTTAGGGAAATTAAAATCAAAAAGACACAGCCACCCCAAAGTTTGGGACGGTTCTGTTTACAAGAACCTCGTTTACGGTACCAGTTCAAAATCACAGAAATTGAATAATGGATAAAGAAGTTGTGGTACTTACGTACAATGCAATATAACTCAGCAATGAAATCTATGTCATCAGGCCCGTAGCAGCATAATGAGTGGATTCAGGTATGATGATTCTAACTGAAATAAGTCACAAAGAAAAAGAAACAACATAAGATATCACTAATACACGGAATGTAAACTTGGCTACACAGGATCTGAAATACAAAACAGCACAGGGTCTCAAATTTAGAAACCCAACTTTAACTTGCTAACGGGAAAGGTGAGTTGGGGTGCGGCCTAAAACCAGAGATTGAAATGAGCACAGATAAAGTTCCTTAAGCCAAATATGGAATAGACAAGAGCTACTCCTTGCTCAACGAAATGGACTCAACACCCCATATTAAACGCCTAAGAATGTACCTGTGTAGTAAGTATCTTAAAACCTATGGATTGCTATGTCTCCGAAAGAGAATCAAGCGTGTGTACAGGGGCATAAACGCAGCAGTGATAGGATTGGAGAGGTTCGGTGAGCAAATGAAGACCCTTTGAAGTCATATTGCATGGTACCCATTCCACGGATCTCAACTCTCCAGGTTTAAGGGATTCTTCCTTCAGCTAAAACATGCATGTGGAACCCAGAGTATGATGAACAGTGTGATCAGGAGACGTGTTCAAATATGTCTCAGTTCTCGTCCCCTGGTACTCGGGTGCAACATTCCATACGCTTTATTAACACTCTCCCGACTTGGAGAGTCAGTGCCTTTAACCTCCTGTTTGGCCCAGTTTGCAATTTCTGCGGAAGATGAACAGGAATAGGGAGAACCAGTGAGAGACTAGCTGGAGGTGTCTGGACGGGCAAATTTAACTCTCATTTCCCACCAGGAAGAGGAATTAACCAAAGGCTCAGTGTGCCGTGCCGGAACCAGATTAGGGCCTGAAGCAATCCTGCGGTGTTGCGGCCAGCTCACAAGAAAGCGAGTTGAAGAAAGGAGCTCAGGGGCACTGTAATTCACAAACCTGCAGAGTTATAAATGACAGCTATCGTCCAAAAATATACTGAAGTAAGGCTGCCAAGAGGACTTGAAAGGGGGGCAGAATTGCAGGCAACCGATTTCAGGAGGTAGACTGGAATTGCAGTTAAAGCATAGGAAAAGAGGCAGAACGTCCACAATGATGTACTTGGCCAAAATGGGCGTATGCGTTTTTTCCTGAATATATTCAGGAAAAAACGCATACGCCCTTTTTGGCCAACCAAGCAAGCTTGCAAAGGAAATCTGCACTACAATGAAGTCTCACTTCCCCCCGGTCAAAAGGGCCATCTGAAAAAAGTGTAAAATCCAGAAAGGCAGGACAGGCCATGGAGAACTGGGAGCCTTGTTATGCTGATGAGCGGGATGTAAATTGGCAACAGCCACTTGGGTGAAGTGTATGGTGTTTCCTGAAACATCTAAAAAACAAAGCAACAGAGCCTAGGGCACTTCCACTTATGGTCCTATAGCTTAGAGATATTAAAATCAAAAAGACACAGCCACCCCAAAGTTTGGGACGGCTCAGTTTACAAGAACCTCGTTTACGGTACAAGTTCAATATCGCAGAAAGTGAGTAATGGATAAAGAAGTTGTGGTACTTACGTACAATGCAATATCACTCAGCAATGAAATCTATGTCATCAGGCCCGTAGCAGCATAATGAGTGGATTCTGGTATGATGATTCTAAATGAAATAAGTCACACAGAAAAAGAAACATCATAAGATATCACTAATACAAGGAATGTAAACTTGGCTACACAGGAACTGAATTACAAAACAGAACAGGGTCTCAAATTTAGAAAACCAACTTATGCTTGCTAAGGGGAAAGGTGAGTTGGGGTGCTGCCTAAAACCAGAGATTGAAATGAGCACAGATAAAGTTCCTTAAGCCAAATATGGAATAGACAAGTGCTACACCTTGCTCAACGAAATGGACTCAAAACTTCATATTAAATGCCTAACAATGTACCTGACTAGTAAGTATCTTAAAACCTATGGATTGCTATGTCTCCGAAAGAGAATCAAGCATGTGTACAGGGGCATAAACGCAGCAGTGATAGGATTGCAGAGGTTCAGTGAGCAATTGAAGACCCTTTGAAGTCATATTGCATGGTACCCATTCCATGGGTCTCAACTCTCCAGGTTTAAGGGATTCTTCCTTCAGCTAAAACATGCATGTGGAACCCAGAGTATGATCAACCGTGTGATCGGGAGACGTGTTCAAATATGTCTCAGTTCTCGTCCCCTGGTACTCGGGTGCAACATTCCAGACGCTTTACTAACACTCTCCCGACTTGGAGAGTCAGTGCCTTTAACCTCCTGTTTGGCCCAGTTTGAAATTTCTGCGGAAGATGAAAAGGAATAGGGAGAACCAATGAGAGACTAGCTGGAGGTGTCTGGACGGGCAAATTTAACTCTCATTTCCCACCAGGAAGAGGAATTAACCAAAGGCTCAGCGTGCCGTGCCGGAACCAGATTAGGGCCTGAAGCAATCCTGCGGTGTTGCGGCCAGCTCACAAGAAAGCGAGTTGAAGAAAGGAGCTCAGGGGCACTGTAATTCAGAAACCTGCAGACTTATAAATGACAGCTATCGTCCAAAAATATACTGAAGTAAGGCTGCCAAGAGGACTTGAAAGAGGGGCAGAATTGCAGGAAACCGATTTCAGGAGGTAGACTGGATTTGCAGTTAAAGCATAGGAAAAGAGGCAGAAGGTCCACAATGATGCACTTGGCCAAAAAGGGCGTATGCGTTTTTTCCTGAATATATTCAGGAAAAAACGCATACGCCCTTTTTGGCCAACCAAGCAAGCTTGCAAAGGAAATCTGCACTACAATGAAGTCTCACTTCCCCCCGGTCAAAAGGGCCATCTGAAAAAAGTGTAAAATCCAGAAGGCAGGACAGGCCATGGAGAACTGGGAGCCTTGTTATGCTGATGGGCGGGATGTAAATTGCCAACAGCCACTCAGGAGAAGTGTATGGTGTTTCCTGAAACATCAAAAAAACAAAGCAACAGAGCCTAGGGCACTTCCACTTATGGTCCTATAGCTTAGAGAAATTAAAGTCAAAAAGACACAGCCACACCAAAATTTGGGACGGCTCTGTTTACAAGAACCTCGTTTACGGTACAAGTTCAATATCGCAGAAAGTGAGTAATGGATAAAGAAGTTGTGGTACTTACGTACAATGCAATATCACTCAGCAATGAAATCTATGTCATCAGGCCCGTAGCAGCATAATGAGTGGATTCAGGTATGATGATTCTAACTGAAATAAGTCACACAGAAAAAGAAACATCATAAGATATCACTAATACACGGAATGTAAACTTGGCTACACAGGAACTGAATTACAAGACAGAACAGGGTCTCATATTTAGAAAACCAACTTATGCTTGCTTAAGGGGAAAGGTGAGTTGGGGTGCTGCCTAAAACCAGAGATTGAAATGAGCACAGATAAAGTTCCTTAAGCCAAATATGGAATAGACAAGAGCTACTCCTTGCTCAACGAAATGGACTCAACACCCCATATTAAACGCCTAAGAATGTACGTGACTAGTAAGTATCTTAAAACCTATGGATTGCTATGTCTCCGAAAGAGAATCAAGCGTGTGTACAGGGGCATAAACGCAGCAGTGATAGCATTGGAGAGGTTCGGTGAGCAAATGAAGACCCTTTGAAGTCATATTGCATGGTACTCATTCCACGGGTCTCAACTCTCCAGTTTTAAGGGATTCTTCCTTCAGCTAAAACATGCATGTGGAACCCAGAGTATGATCAACCGTGTGATCGGGAGACGTGTTCAAATATGTCTCATTTCTCGTCCCCTGGTACTCGGGTGCAACATTCCAGGCGCTTTACTAACACTCTCCCGACTTGGAGAGTCAGTGCCTTTAAACTCCTGTTTGGCCCAGTTTGCAATTTCTGCGGAAGATGAACAGGAATAGGGAGAACCAATGAGAGACTAGCTGGAGGTGTCTGGACGGGCAAATTTAACTCTCATTTCCCACCAGGAAGAGGAATTAACCAAAGGCTCAGCGTGCTGTGCCGGAACCAGATTAGGGCCTGAAGCAATCCTGCGGTGTTGCGACCAGCTCACAAGAAAGCGAGTTGAAGAAAGGAGCTCAGGGGCACTGTAATTCACAAACCTGCAGAGTTATAAATGACAGCTATCGTCCAAAAATATACTGAAGTAAGGCTGCCAAGAGGACTTGAAAGCCGGGCAGAATTGCAGGAAACCGATTTCAGGAGGTAGACTGGAATTGCAGTTAAAGCATAGGAAAAGAGGCAGAACGTCCACAATGATGCACTTGGCCAAAAAGGGCGTATGCGTTTTTTGCTGAATATATTCAGGAAAAAACGCATACGCCCTTTTTGGCCAACCAAGCAAGCTTGCAAAGGAAATCTGCACTACAATGAAGTCTCACTTCCCCCCGGTCAAAAGGGCCATCTGAAAAAAGTGTAAAATCCAGAAGGCAGGACAGGCCATGGAGAACTGGGAGCCTTGTTATGCTGATGGGCGGGATGTAAATTGCCAACAGACACTCGGGAGAAGTGTATGGTGTTTCCTGAAACATCAAAAAAACAAAGCAACAGAGCCTAGGGCACTTCCACTTATGGTCCTATAGCTTAGAGAAATTAAAGTCAAAAAGACACAGCCACCCCAAAATTTGGGACGGCTCTGTTTACAAGAACCTCGTTTACGGTACAAGTTCAATATCACAGAAAGTGAGTAATGGATAAAGAAGTTGTGGTATTTACGTACAATGCAATATCACTCAGCAATGAAATCTATGTCATCAGGCCCGTAGCAGCATAATGAGTGGATTCAGGTATGATGATTCTAACTGAAATAAGTCACACAGAAAAAGAAACATCATAAGATATCACTAATACACGGAATGTAAACTTGGCTACACAGGAACTGAATTACAAAATAGAACAGGGTCTCAAATTTAGAAAACCAACTTATGCTTGCTAAGGGGAAAGGTGAGTTGGGGTGCTGCCTAAAACCAGAGATTGAAATGAGCACAGATAAAGTTCCTTAAGCCAAATATGGAATAGACAAGTGCTACACCTTGCTCAACGAAATGGACTCAAAACTTCATATTAAATGCCTAACAATGTACCTGACTAGTAAGTATCTTAAAACCTATGGATTGCTATGTCTTCGAAAGAGAATCAAGCATGTGTACAGGGGCATAAACGCAGCAGTGATAGGATTGCAGAGGTTCAGTGAGCAAATGAAGACCCTTTGAAGTCATATTGCATGGTACCCATTCCATGGGTCTCAACTCTCCAGGTTTAAGGGATTCTTCCTTCAGCTAAAACATGCATGTGGAACCCAGAGTATGATCAACCGTGTGATCGGGAGACGTGTTCAAATATGTCTCAGTTCTCGTCCCCTGGTACTCGGGTGCAACATTCCAGACGCTTTACTAACACTCTCCCGACTTGGAGAGTCAGTGCCTTTAACCTCCTGTTTGGCCCAGTTTGAAATTTCTGCGGAAGATGAAAAGGAATAGGGAGAACCAATGAGAGACTAGCTGGAGGTGTCTGGACGGGCAAATTTAACTCTCATTTCCCACCAGGAAGAGGAATTAACCAAAGGCTCAGCGTGCCGTGCCGGAACCAGATTAGGGCCTGAAGCAATCCTGCGGTGTTGCGGCCAGCTCACAAGAAAGCGAGTTGAAGAAAGGAGCTCAGGGGCACTGTAATTCACAAACCTGCAGACTTATAAATGACAGCTATCGTCCAAAAATATACTGAAGTAAGGCTGCCAAGAGGACTTGAAAGCGGGGCAGAATTGCAGGAAACCGATTTCAGGAGGTAGACTGGAATTGCAGTTAAAGCATAGGAAAAGAGGCAGAACGTCCACAGTGATGCACTTGGCCAAAAAGGGCGTATGCGTTTTTTCCTGAATATATTTAGGAAAAAACGCATACGCCCTTTTTGGCCAACCAAGCAAGCTTGCAAAGGAAATCTGCACTACAATGAAGTCTCACTTCCCCCCGGTCAAAAGGGCCATCTGAAAAAAGTGTAAAATCCAGAAGGCAGGACAGGACATGGAGAACTGGGAGCCTTGTTATGCTGATGGGCGGGATAGAAATTGCCAACAGCCACTCGGGACAAGTGTATGGTGTTTCCTGAAACATCTAAAAAACAAAGCAACAGAGCCTAGGGCACTTCCACTTATGGTCCTGTAGCTTAGGGAAATTAAAATCAAAGAGACACAGCCACCCCAAAGTTTGGGATGGCTCTGTTTACAAGAACCTCATTTACGGTACAAGTTCAATATCGCAGAAAGTGAGTAATGGATAAAGAAGTTGTGGTATTTACGTACAATGCAATATCACTCAGCAATGAAATCTATGTCATCATGCCCGTAGCAGCATAATGAGTAGATTCTGGTATGATGATTCTAACTGAAATAAGTCACACAGAAAAAGAAACATCATAAGATATCACTAATACACGGAATGTAAACTTGGCTACACAGGAACTGAATTACAAAATAGAACAGGGTCTCAAATTTAGAAAACCAACTTATGCTTGCTAAGGGGAAAGGTGAGTTGGGGTGCTGCCTAAAACCAGAGATTGAAATGAGCACAGATAAAGTTCCTTAAGCCAAATATGGAATAGACAAGTGCTACACCTTGCTCAACGAAATGGACTCAAAACTTCATATTAAATGCCTAACAATGTACCTGACTAGTAAGTATCTTAAAACCTATGGATTGCTATGTCTCCGAAAGAGAATCAAGCATGTGTTCAGGGGCATAAACGCAGCAGTGATAGGATTGCAGAGGTTCAGTGAGCAAATGAAGACCCTTTGAAGTCATATTGCATGGTACCCATTCCATGGGTCTCAACTCTCCAGGTTTAAGGGATTCTTCCTTCAGCTAAAACATGCATGTGGAACCCAGAGTATGATCAACCGTGTGATCGGGAGACGTGTTCAAATATGTCTCAGTTCTCGTCCCCTGGTACTCGGGTGCAACATTCCAGACGCTTTACTAACACTCTCCCGACTTGGAGAGTCAGTGCCTTTAACCTCCTGTTTGGCCCAGTTTGAAATTTCTGCGGAAGATGAAAAGGAATAGGGAGAACCAATGAGAGACTAGCTGGAGGTGTCTGGACGGGCAAATTTAACTCTCATTTCCCACCAGGAAGAGGAATTAACCAAAGGCTCAGCGTGCCGTGCCGGAACCAGATTAGGGCCTGAAGCAATCCTGCGGTGTTGCGGCCAGCTCACAAGAAAGCGAGTTGAAGAAAGGAGCTCAGGGGCACTGTAATTCACAAACCTGCAGACTTATAAATGACAGCTATCGTCCAAAAATATACTGAAGTAAGGCTGCCAAGAGGACTTGAAAGAGGGGCAGAATTGCAGGAAACCGATTTCAGGAGGTAGACTGGAATTGCAGTTAAAGCATAGGAAAAGAGGCAGAAGGTCCACAATGATGCACTTGGCCAAAAAGGGCGTATGCGTTTTTTCCTGAATATATTCAGGAAAAAACGCATACGCCCTTTTTGGCCAACCAAGCAAGCTTGCAAAGGAAATCTGCACTACAATGAAGTCTCACTTCCCCCCGGTCAAAAGGGCCATCTGAAAAAAGTGTAAAATCCAGAAGGCAGGACAGGCCATGGAGAACTGGGAGCCTTGTTATGCTGATGGGCGGGATGTAAATTGCCAACAGCCACTCAGGAGAAGTGTATGGTGTTTCCTGAAACATCAAAAAAACAAAGCAACAGAGCCTAGGGCACTTCCACTTATGGTCCTATAGCTTAGAGAAATTAAAGTCAAAAAGACACAGCCACACCAAAATTTGGGACGGCTCTGTTTACAAGAACCTCGTTTACGGTACAAGTTCAATATCGCAGAAAGTGAGTAATGGATAAAGAAGTTGTGGTACTTACGTACAATGCAATATCACTCAGCAATGAAATCTATGTCATCAGGCCCGTAGCAGCATAATGAGTGGATTCAGGTATGATGATTCTAACTGAAATAAGTCACACAGAAAAAGAAACATCATAAGATATCACTAATACACGGAATGTAAACTTGGCTACACAGGAACTGAATTACAAGACAGAACAGGGTCTCATATTTAGAAAACCAACTTATGCTTGCTTAAGGGGAAAGGTGAGTTGGGGTGCTGCTTAAAACCAGAGATTGAAATGAGCACAGATAAAGTTCCTTAAGCCAAATATGGAATAGACAAGAGCTACTCCTTGCTCAACGAAATGGACTCAACACCCCATATTAAACGCCTAAGAATGTACCTGACTAGTAAGTATCTTAAAACCTATGGATTGCTATGTCTCCGAAAGAGAATCAAGCGTGTGTACAGGGGCATAAACGCAGCAGTGATAGCATTGGAGAGGTTCGGTGAGCAAATGAAGACCCTTTGAAGTCATATTGCATGGTACTCATTCCACGGGTCTCAACTCTCCAGTTTTAAGGGATTCTTCCTTCAGCTAAAACATGCATGTGGAACCCAGAGTATGATCAACCGTGTGATCGGGAGACGTGTTCAAATATGTCTCATTTCTCGTCCCCTGGTACTCGGGTGCAACATTCCAGGCGCTTTACTAACACTCTCCCGACTTGGAGAGTCAGTGCCTTTAAACTCCTGTTTGGCCCAGTTTGCAATTTCTGCGGAAGATGAACAGGAATAGGGAGAACCAATGAGAGACTAGCTGCAGGTGTCTGGACGGGCAAATTTAACTCTCATTTCCCACCAGGAAGAGGAATTAACCAAAGGCTCAGCGTGCTGTGCCGGAACCAGATTAGGGCCTGAAGCAATCCTGCGGTGTTGCGACCAGCTCACAAGAAAGCGAGTTGAAGAAAGGAGCTCAGGGGCACTGTAATTCACAAACCTGCAGAGTTATAAATGACAGCTATCGTCCAAAAATATACTGAAGTAAGGCTGCCAAGAGGACTTGAAAGCCGGGCAGAATTGCAGGAAACCGATTTCAGGAGGTAGACTGGAATTGCAGTTAAAGCATAGGAAAAGAGGCAGAACGTCCACAATGATGCACTTGGCCAAAAAGGGCGTATGCGTTTTTTGCTGAATATATTCAGGAAAAAACGCATACGCCCTTTTTGGCCAACCAAGCAAGCTTGCAAAGGAAATCTGCACTACAATGAAGTCTCACTTCCCCCCGGTCAAAAGGGCCATCTGAAAAAAGTGTAAAATCCAGAAGGCAGGACAGGCCATGGAGAACTGGGAGCCTTGTTATGCTGATGGGCGGGATGTAAATTGCCAACAGACACTCGGGAGAAGTGTATGGTGTTTCCTGAAACATCAAAAAAACAAAGCAACAGAGCCTAGGGCACTTCCACTTATGGTCCTATAGCTTAGAGAAATTAAAGTCAAAAAGACACAGCCACCCCAAAATTTGGGACGGCTCTGTTTACAAGAACCTCGTTTACGGTACAAGTTCAATATCACAGAAAGTGAGTAATGGATAAAGAAGTTGTGGTATTTACGTACAATGCAATATCACTCAGCAATGAAATCTATGTCATCAGGCCCGTAGCAGCATAATGAGTGGATTCAGGTATGATGATTCTAACTGAAATAAGTCACACAGAAAAAGAAACATCATAAGATATCACTAATACACGGAATGTAAACTTGGCTACACAGGAACTGAATTACAAGACAGAACAGGGTCTCATATTTAGAAAACCAACTTATGCTTGCTTAAGGGGAAAGGTGAGTTGGGGTGCTGCCTAAAACCAGAGATTGAAATGAGCACAGATAAAGTTCCTTAAGCCAAATATGGAATAGACAAGAGCTACTCCTTGCTCAACGAAATGGACTCAACACCCCATATTAAACGCCTAAGAATGTACCTGACTAGTAAGTATCTTAAAACCTATGGATTGCTATGTCTCCGAAAGAGAATCAAGCGTGTGTACAGGGGCATAAACGCAGCAGTGATAGCATTGGAGAGGTTCGGTGAGCAAATGAAGACCCTTTGAAGTCATATTGCATGGTACTCATTCCACGGGTCTCAACTCTCCAGTTTTAAGGGATTCTTCCTTCAGCTAAAACATGCATGTGGAACCCAGAGTATGATCAACCGTGTGATCGGGAGACGTGTTCAAATATGTCTCATTTCTCGTCCCCTGGTACTCGGGTGCAACATTCCAGGCGCTTTACTAACACTCTCCCGACTTGGAGAGTCAGTGCCTTTAAACTCCTGTTTGGCCCAGTTTGCAATTTCTGCGGAAGATGAACAGGAATAGGGAGAACCAATGAGAGACTAGCTGCAGGTGTCTGGACGGGCAAATTTAACTCTCATTTCCCACCAGGAAGAGGAATTAACCAAAGGCTCAGCGTGCTGTGCCGGAACCAGATTAGGGCCTGAAGCAATCCTGCGGTGTTGCGACCAGCTCACAAGAAAGCGAGTTGAAGAAAGGAGCTCAGGGGCACTGTAATTCACAAACCTGCAGAGTTATAAATGACAGCTATCGTCCAAAAATATACTGAAGTAAGGCTGCCAAGAGGACTTGAAAGCCGGGCAGAATTGCAGGAAACCGATTTCAGGAGGTAGACTGGAATTGCAGTTAAAGCATAGGAAAAGAGGCAGAACGTCCACAATGATGCACTTGGCCAAAAAGGGCGTATGCGTTTTTTGCTGAATATATTCAGGAAAAAACGCATACGCCCTTTTTGGCCAACCAAGCAAGCTTGCAAAGGAAATCTGCACTACAATGAAGTCTCACTTCCCCCCGGTCAAAAGGGCCATCTGAAAAAAGTGTAAAATCCAGAAAGGCAGGACAGGCCATGGAGAACTGGGAGCCTTGTTATGCTGATGGGCGGGATGTAAATTGCCAACAGCCACTCGGGAGAAGTGTATGGTGTTTCCTGAAACATCTAAAAAACAAAGCAACAGAGCCTAGGGCACTTCCACTTATGGTCCTATAGCTTAGGGAAATTAAAATCAAAAAGACACAGCCACCCCAAAGTTTGGGACGGTTCTGTTTACAAGAACCTCGTTTACGGTACAAGTTCAATATCGCAGAAAGTGAGTAATGGATAAAGAAGTTGTGGTACTTACGTACAATGCAATATCACTCAGCAATGAAATCTATGTCATCAGGCCCGTAGCAGCATAATGAGTGGATTCAGGTATGATGATTCTAACTGAAATAAGTCACACAGAAAAAGAAACGTCATAAGATATCACTAATACACGGAATGTAAACTTGGCTACACAGGAACTGAATTACAAAACAGAACAGGGTCTCAAATTTAGAAAACCAACTTATGCTTGCTAAGGGGAAAGGTGAGTTGGGGTGCTGCCTAAAACCAGAGATTGAAATGAGCACAGATAAAGTTCCTTAAGCCAAATATGGAATAGACAAGAGCTACTCCTTGCTCAACGAAATGGACTCAACACCCCATATTAAACGCCTAAGAATGTACCTGACTAGTAAGTATCTTAAAACCTATGGATTGCTATGTCTCCGAAAGAGAATCAAGCGTGTGTACAGGGGCATAAACGCAGCAGTGATAGGATTGGAGAGGTTCGGTGAGCAAATGAAGACCCTTTGAAGTCATATTGCATGGTACTCATTCCACAGGTCTCAACTCTCCAGGTTTAAGGGATTCTTCCTTCAGCTAAAACATGCATGTGGAACCCAGAGTATGATCAACCGAGTGATCGGGAGACGTGTTCAAATATGTCTCAGTTTTCGACCACTGGTACTCGGGTGCAACATTCCAGACGCTTTACTAACACTCTCCCGACTTGGAGAGTCAGTCCCTTTAACCTCCTGTTTGGCCCAGTTTGCAATTTCTGTGGAAGATGAACAGGAATAGGGAGAACCAATGAGAGACTAGCTGGAGGTGTCTGGACGGGCAAATTTAACTCTCATTTCCCACCAGGAAGAGGAATTAACCAAAGGCTCAGTGTGCCGTGCCGGAATCAGATTAGGGCCTGAAGCAATCCTGCGGTGTTGCGGCCAGCTCACAAGAAAGCGAGTTGAAGAAAGGAGCTCAGGGGCACTGTAATTCACAAACCTGCAGAGTTATAAATGACAGCAGTCGTCCAAAAATATACTGAAGTAATTCTGCCAAGAGTACTTGAAAGCGGGGCAGAATTGCAGGAAACCGATTTCAGGAGGTAGACTGGAATTGCATTGAAAGCATAGGAAAAGAGGCAGAACGTCCCCAATGATGCACTTGGCCAAAAATGGGCGTATGCATTTTTCCCTGAATATATTCAGGAAAAAACGCGTACGCCCTTTTTGGTCAACCAAGCAAGCTTGCAAAGGAAATCTGCACTACAATGAAGTCTCACTTCCCCCCGGTCAAAAGGGCCATCTGAAAAATGTGTAAAATCCAGAAGGCAGGACAGGCCATGGAGAACTGGGAGCCTTGTTATGCTGATGGGCGGGATGTAAATTGCCAACAGCCACTCAGGAGAAGTGTATGGTGTTTCCTGAAACATCTAAAAAACACAGCAACAGAGCCTAGGGCACTTCCACTTATGGTCCTATAGCTTAGGGAAATTAAAATCAAAAAGACACAGCCACCCCAAAGTTTGGGACGGCTCTGTTTACAAGAACCTCGTTTACGGTACAAGTTCAATATCGCAGAAAGTGAGTAATGGATAAAGAAGTTGTGGTACTTACGAAAAATGCAATATCACTCAGCAATGAAATCTATGTCATCAGGCCCGTAGCAGCATAATGAGTGGATTCAGGTATGATGATTCTAACTGAAATAAGTCACACAGAAAAAGAAACATCATAAGATATCACTAATACACGGAATGTAAACTTGGCTACACAGGAACTGAATTACAAAACAGAACAGGGTCTCAAATTTAGAAAACCAACTTATGCTTGCTTAAGGGGAAACGTGAGTTGGGGTGCTGCCTAAAACCAGAGATTGAAATGAGCACAGATAAAGTTCCTTAAGCCAAATATGGAATAGACAACAGCTACTCCTTGCTCAACGAAATGGGCTCAACACCCCATATTAAACGCCTAAGAATGCACCTGACTAGTAAGTATCTTAAAACCTATGGATTGCTATGTCTCCGAAAGAGAATCAAGCGTGTGTACAGGGGCATAAAGGCAGCAGTGATAGGATTGGAGAGGTTCGGTGAGCAAATGAAGACCCTTTGAAGTCATATTGCATGGTACTCATTCCACGGGTCTCAACTCTCCAGGTTTAAGGGATTCTTCCTTCAGCTAAAACATGCATGTGGAACCCAGAGTATGATCAACCATGTGATTGGGAGACGTGTTCAAATATGTCTCATTTCTCGTCCCCTGGTACTCGGGTGCAACATTCCAGGCGCTTTACTAACACTCTCCCGACTTGGAGAGTCAGTGCCTTTAACCTCCTGTTTGGCCCAGTTTGCAATTTCTGCGGAAGATGAACAGGAATAGGGAGAACCAATGAGAGACTAGCTGGAGGTGTCTGGACGGGCAAATTTAACTCTCATTTCCCACCAGGAAGAGGAATTAACCAAAGGCTCAGCGTGCTGTGCCGGAACCAGATTAGGGCCTGAAGCAATCCTGCGGTGTTGCGACCAGCTCACAAGAAAGCGAGTTGAAGAAAGGAGCTCAGGGGCACTGTAATTCACAAACCTGCAGAGTTATAAATGACAGCTATCGTCCAAAAATATACTGAAGTAAGGCTGCCAAGAGGACTTGAAAGCCGGGCAGAATTGCAGGAAACCGATTTCAGGAGGTAGACTGGAATTGCAGTTAAAGCATAGGAAAAGAGGCAGAACGTCCACAATGATGCACTTGGCCAAAAAGGGCGTATGCGTTTTTTGCTGAATATATTCAGGAAAAAACGCATACGCCCTTTTTGGCCAACCAAGCAAGCTTGCAAAGGAAATCTGCACTACAATGAAGTCTCACTTCCCCCCGGTCAAAAGGGCCATCTGAAAAAAGTGTAAAATCCAGAAGGCAGGACAGGCCATGGAGAACTGGGAGCCTTGTTATGCTGATGGGCGGGATGTAAATTGCCAACAGCCACTCGGGAGAAGTGTATGGTGTTTCCTGAAACATCAAAAAAACAAAGCAACAGAGCCTAGGGCACTTCCACTTATGGTCCTATAGCTTAGAGAAATTAAAGTCAAAAAGACACAGCCACCCCAAAATTTGGGACGGCTCTGTTTACAAGAACCTCGTTTACGGTACAAGTTCAATATCACAGAAAGTGAGTAATGGATAAAGAAGTTGTGGTATTTACGTACAATGCAATATCACTCAGCAATGAAATCTATGTCATCAGGCCCGTAGCAGCATAATGAGTGGATTCAGGTATGATGATTCTAACTGAAATAAGTCACACAGAAAAAGAAACATCATAAGATATCACTAATACACGGAATGTAAACTTGGCTACACAGGAACTGAATTACAAAACAGAACAGGGTCTCAAATTTAGAAAACCAACTTATGCTTGCTAAGGGGAAAGGTGAGTTGGGGTGCTGCCTAAAACCAGAGATTGAAATGAGCACAGATAAAGTTCCTTAAGCCAAATATGGAATAGACAAGAGCTACTCCTTGCTCAACGAAATGGACTCAACACCCCATATTAAACACCTAAGAATGTACCTGACTAGTAAGTATCTTAAAACCTATGGATTGCTATGTCTCCGAAAGAGAATCAAGCGTGTGTACAGGGGCATAAACGCAGCAGTGATAGGATTGGAGAGGTTCGGTGAGCAAATGAAGACCCTTTGAAGTCATATTGCATGGTACTCATTCCACGGGTCTCAACTCTCCAGGTTTAAGGGATTCTTCCTTCAGCTAAAACATGCATGTGGAACCCAGAGTATGATCAACCGTGTGATCGGGAGACGTGTTCAAATATGTCTCAGTTCTCGTCCCCTGGTACTCGGGTGCAACATTCCAGACGCTTTACTAACACTCTCCCGACTTGGAGAGTCAGTCCCTTTAACCTCCTGTTTGGCCCAGTTTGCAATTTCTGTGGAAGATGAACAGGAATAGGGAGAACCAATGAGAGACTAGCTGGAGGTGTCTGGACGGGCAAATTTAACTCTCATTTCCCACCAGGAAGAGGAATTAACCAAAGGCTCAGCGTGCCATGCCGGAATCAGATTAGGGCCTGAAGCAATCCTGCGGTGTTGCGGCCAGCTCACAAGAAAGCGAGTTGAAGAAAGGAGCTCAGGGGCACTGTAATTCACAAACCTGCAGAGTTATAAATGACAGCAGTCGTCCAAAAATATACTGAAGTAATTCTGCCAAGAGTACTTGAAAGCGGGGCAGAATTGCAGGAAACCGATTTCAGGAGGTAGACTGGAATTGCAGTTAAAGCATAGGAAAAGAGGCAGAACGTCCCCAATGATGCACTTGGCCAAAAATGGGCGTATGCATTTTTCCCTGAATATATTCAGGAAAAAACGCGTACGCCCTTTTTGGTCAACCAAGCAAGCTTGCAAAGGAAATCTGCACTACAATGAAGTCTCACTTCCCCCCGGTCAAAAGGGCCATCTGAAAAATGTGTAAAATCCAGAAGGCAGGACAGGCCATGGAGAACTGGGAGCCTTGTTATGCTGATGGGCGGGATGTAAATTGCCAACAGCCACTCAGGAGAAGTGTATGGTGTTTCCTGAAACATCTAAAAAACACAGCAACAGAGCCTAGGGCACTTCCACTTATGGTCCTATAGCTTAGGGAAATTAAAATCAAAAAGACACAGCCACCCCAAAGTTTGGGACGGCTCTGTTTACAAGAACCTCGTTTACGGTACAAGTTCAATATCGCAGAAAGTGAGTAATGGATAAAGAAGTTGTGGTACTTACGAAAAATGCAATATCACTCAGCAATGAAATCTATGTCATCAGGCCCGTAGCAGCATAATGAGTGGATTCAGGTATGATGATTCTAACTGAAATAAGTCACACAGAAAAAGAAACATCATAAGATATCACTAATACACGGAATGTAAACTTGGCTACACAGGAACTGAATTACAAAACAGAACAGGGTCTCAAATTTAGAAAACCAACTTATGCTTGCTTAAGGGGAAACGTGAGTTGGGGTGCTGCCTAAAACCAGAGATTGAAATGAGCACAGATAAAGTTCCTTAAGCCAAATATGGAATAGACAACAGCTACTCCTTGCTCAACGAAATGGGCTCAACACCCCATATTAAACGCCTAAGAATGCACCTGACTAGTAAGTATCTTAAAACCTATGGATTGCTATGTCTCCGAAAGAGAATCAAGCGTGTGTACAGGGGCATAAAGGCAGCAGTGATAGGATTGGAGAGGTTCGGTGAGCAAATGAAGACCCTTTGAAGTCATATTGCATGGTACTCATTCCACGGGTCTCAACTCTCCAGGTTTAAGGGATTCTTCCTTCAGCTAAAACATGCATGTGGAACCCAGAGTATGATCAACCATGTGATTGGGAGACGTGTTCAAATATGTCTCATTTCTCGTCCCCTGGTACTCGGGTGCAACATTCCAGGCGCTTTACTAACACTCTCCCGACTTGGAGAGTCAGTGCCTTTAACCTCCTGTTTGGCCCAGTTTGCAATTTCTGCGGAAGATGAACAGGAATAGGGAGAACCAATGAGAGACTAGCTGGAGGTGTCTGGACGGGCAAATTTAACTCTCATTTCCCACCAGGAAGAGGAATTAACCAAAGGCTCAGCGTGCTGTGCCGGAACCAGATTAGGGCCTGAAGCAATCCTGCGGTGTTGCGACCAGCTCACAAGAAAGCGAGTTGAAGAAAGGAGCTCAGGGGCACTGTAATTCACAAACCTGCAGAGTTATAAATGACAGCTATCGTCCAAAAATATACTGAAGTAAGGCTGCCAAGAGGACTTGAAAGCCGGGCAGAATTGCAGGAAACCGATTTCAGGAGGTAGACTGGAATTGCAGTTAAAGCATAGGAAAAGAGGCAGAACGTCCACAATGATGCACTTGGCCAAAAAGGGCGTATGCGTTTTTTGCTGAATATATTCAGGAAAAAACGCATACGCCCTTTTTGGCCAACCAAGCAAGCTTGCAAAGGAAATCTGCACTACAATGAAGTCTCACTTCCCCCCGGTCAAAAGGGCCATCTGAAAAAAGTGTAAAATCCAGAAGGCAGGACAGGCCATGGAGAACTGGGAGCCTTGTTATGCTGATGGGCGGGATGTAAATTGCCAACAGCCACTCGGGAGAAGTGTATGGTGTTTCCTGAAACATCAAAAAAACAAAGCAACAGAGCCTAGGGCACTTCCACTTATGGTCCTATAGCTTAGAGAAATTAAAGTCAAAAAGACACAGCCACCCCAAAATTTGGGACGGCTCTGTTTACAAGAACCTCGTTTACGGTACAAGTTCAATATCACAGAAAGTGAGTAATGGATAAAGAAGTTGTGGTATTTACGTACAATGCAATATCACTCAGCAATGAAATCTATGTCATCAGGCCCGTAGCAGCATAATGAGTGGATTCAGGTATGATGATTCTAACTGAAATAAGTCACACAGAAAAAGAAACATCATAAGATATCACTAATACACGGAATGTAAACTTGGCTACACAGGAACTGAATTACAAGACAGAACAGGGTCTCAAATTTAGAAAACCAACTTATGCTTGCTTAAGGGGAAAGGTGAGTTGGGGTGCTGCCTAAAACCAGAGATTGAAATGAGCACAGATAAAGTTCCTTAAGGCAAATATGGAATAGACAAGAGCTACTCCTTGCTCAACGAATTGGACTCAACACCCCATATTAAACGCCTAAGAATGTACCTGACTAGTAAGTATCTTAAAACCTATGGATTGCTATGTCTCCGAAAGAGAATCAAGCGTGTGTACAGGGGCATAAACGCAGCAGTGATAGGATTGGAGAGGTTCGGTGAGCAAATGAAGACCCTTTGAAGTCATATTGCATGGTACTCATTCCACGGGTCTCAACTCTCCAGGTTTAAGGGATTCTTCCTTCAGCTAAAACATGCATGTGGAACCCAGAGTATGATCAACCGTGTGATCGGGAGACGTGTTCAAATATGTCTCATTTCTCGTCCCCTGGTACTCGGGTGCAACATTCCAGGCGCTTTACTAACACTCTCCCGACTTGGAGAGTCAGTGCCTTTAAACTCCTGTTTGGCCCAGTTTGCAATTTCTGCGGAAGATGAACAGGAATAGGGAGAACCAATGAGAGACTAGCTGGAGGTGTCTGGACGGGCAAATTTAACTCTCATTTCCCACCAGGAAGAGGAATTAACCAAAGGCTCAGCGTGCCATGCCGGAACCAGATTAGGGCCTGAAGCAATCCTGCGGTGTTGCGACCAGCTCACAAGAAAGCGAGTTGAAGAAAGGAGCTCAGGGGCACTGTAATTCACAAACTTGCAGAGTTATAAATGACAGCTATCGTCCAAAAATATACTGAAGTAAGGCTGCCAAGAGGACTTGAAAGCGGGGCAGAATTGCAGGAAACCGATTTCAGGAGGTAGACTGGAATTGCAGTTAAAGCATAGGAAAAGAGGCAGAACGTCCACAATGATGCACTTGGCTAAAAAGGGCGTATGAGTTGTTTCCTGAATATATTCAGGAAAAAACGCATACGCCCTTTTTGGCCAACCAAGCAAGCTTGCAAAGGAAATCTGCACTACAATGAAGTCTCACTTCCCCCCGGTCAAAAGGGCCATCTGAAAAAAGTGTAAAATCCAGAAAGGCAGGACAGGCCATGGAGAACTGGGAGCCTTGTTATGCTGATGGGCGGGATGTAAATTGCCAACAGCCACTCGGGAGAAGTGTATGGTGTTTCCTGAAACATCTAAAAAACAAAGCAACAGAGCCTAGGGCACTTCCACTTATGGTCCTATAGCTTAGGGAAATTAAAATCAAAAAGACACAGCCACCCCAAGGTTTGGGACGGTTCTGTTTACAAGAACCTCGTTTACGGTACAAGTTCAATATCGCAGAAAGTGAGTAATGGATAAAGAAGTTGTGGTACTTACGTACAATGCAATATCACTCAGCAATGAAATCTATGTCATCAGGCCCGTAGCAGCATAATGAGTGGATTCAGGTATGATGATTCTAACTGAAATAAGTCACACAGAAAAAGAAACATCATAAGATATCACTAATACACGGAATGTAAACTTGGCTACACAGGAACTGAATTACAAAACAGAACAGGGTCTCAAATTTAGAAAACCAACTTATGCTTGCTAAGGGGAAAGGTGAGTTGGGGTGCTGCCTAAAACCAGAGATTGAAATGAGCACAGATAAAGTTCCTTAAGCCAAATATGGAATAGACAAGAGCTACTCCTTGCTCAACGAAATGGACTCAACACCCCATATTAAACGCCTAAGAATGTACCTGACTAGTAAGTATCTTAAAACCTATGGATTGCTATGTCTCCGAAAGAGAATCAAGCGTGTGTACAGGGACATAAACGCAGCAGTGATAGGATTGGAGAGGTTCGGTGAGCAAATGAAGACCCTTTGAAGTCATATTGCATGGTACTCATTCCACGGGTCTCAACTCTCCAGGTTTAAGGGATTCTTCCTTCAGCTAAAACATGCATGTGGAACCCAGAGTATGATCAACCGTGTGATCGGGAGACGTGTTCAAATATGTCTCAGTTCTCGTCCCCTGGTACTCGGGTGCAACATTCCAGGCGCTTTACTAACACTCTCCCGACTTGGAGAGTCAGTGCCTTTAACCTCCTGTTTGGCCCAGTTTGCAATTTCTGCGGAAGATGAACAGGAATAGGGAGAACCAATGAGAGAATAGCTGGAGGTGTCTGGACGGGCAAATTTAACTCTCATTTCCCACCAGGAAGAGAAATTAACCAAAGGCTCAGCGTGCCGTGCCGGAACCAGATTAGGGCCTGAAGCAATCCTGCGGTGTTGCGACCAGCTCACAAGAAAGCGAGTTGAAGAAAGGAGCTCAGGGGCACTGTAATTCACAAACCTGCAGAGTTATAAATGACAGCTATCGTCCAAAAATATACTGAAGTAAGGCTGCCAAGAGGACTTGAAAGCGGGGCAGAATTGCAGGAAACCGATTTCAGGAGGTAGACTGGAATTGCAGTTAAAGCATAGGAAAAGAGGCAGAACGTCCCCAATGATGCACTTGGCCAAAAATGGGCGTATGCATTTTTTCCTGAATATATTCAGGAAAAAACGCATACGCCCTTTTTGGTCAACCAAGCAAGCTTGCAAAGGAAATCTGCACTACAATGAAGTCTCACTTCCCCCCGGTCAAAAGGGCCATCTGAAAAAAGTGTAAAATCCAGAAGGCAGGACAGGCCATGGAGAACTGGGAGCCTTGTTATGCTGATGGGCGGGATGTAAATTGCCAACAGCCACTCAGGAGAAGTGTATGGTGTTTCCTGAAACATCTAAAAAACAAAGCAACAGAGCCTAGGGCACTTCCACTTATGGTCCTATAGCTTAGGGAAATTAAAATCAAAAAGACACAGCCACCCCAAAGTTTGGGACGGCTCTGTTTACAAGAACCTCGTTTACGGTACAAGTTCAATATCGCAGAAAGTGAGTAATGGATAAAGAAGTTGTGGTACTTACGAAAAATGCAATATCACTCAGCAATGAAATCTATGTCATCAGGCCCGTAGCAGCATAATGAGTGGATTCAGGTATGATCATTCTAACTGAAATAAGTCACACAGAAAAAGAAACATCATAAGATATCACTAATACACGGAATGTAAACTTGGCTACACAGGAACTGAATTACAAAACAGAACAGGGTCTCAAATTTAGAAAACCAACTTATGCTTGCTTAAGGGGAAAGGTGAGTTGGGGTGCTGCCTAAAACCAGAGATTGAAATGAGCACAGATAAAGTTCCTTAAGCCAAATATGGAATAGACAAGAGCTACACCTTGCTCAATGAAATGGACTCAACACCTCATATTAAATGCCTAAGAATGTACCTGTCTAGTAAGTATCTTAAAACCTATGGATTGCTATGTCTCCAAAAGAGAATCAAGCGTGTGTACAGGGGCATAAACGCAGCAGTGATAGGATTGGAGAGGTTCGGTGAGGAAATAAAGCCCCTTTGAAGTCATATCGCATGGTACCCATTCCACGGGTCTCAACTCTCCAAGTTTAAGGGATTCTTCCTTCAGCTAAAACATGCATGTGGAACCCAGAGTATGATCAACCGAGTGATCGGGAGACGTGTTCAAATATGTCTCAGTTTTCGACCCCTGGTACTCGGGTGCAACATTCCAGACGCTTTACTAACACTCTCCCGACTTGGAGAGTCAGTCCCTTTAACCTCCTGTTTGGCCCAGTTTGCAATTTCTGTGGAAGATGAACAGGAATAGGGAGAACCAATGAGAGACTAGCTGGAGGTGTCTGGACGGGCAAATTTAACTCTCATTTCCCACCAGGAAGAGGAATTAACCAAAGGCTCAGTGTGCCGTGCCGGAATCAGATTAGGGCCTGAAGCAATCCTGCGGTGTTGCGGCCAGCTCACAAGAAAGCGAGTTGAAGAAAGGAGCTCAGGGGCACTGTAATTCACAAACCTGCAGAGTTATAAATGACAGCAGTCGTCCAAAAATATACTGAAGTAATTCTGCCAAGAGTACTTGAAAGCGGGGCAGAATTGCAGGAAACCGATTTCAGGAGGTAGACTGGAATTGCAGTTAAAGCATAGGAAAAGAGGCAGAACGTCCCCAATGATGCACTTGGCCAAAAATGGGCGTATGCATTTTTCCCTGAATATATTCAGGAAAAAACGCGTACGCCCTTTTTGGTCAACCAAGCAAGCTTGCAAAGGAAATCTGCACTACAATGAAGTCTCACTTCCCCCCGGTCAAAAGGGCCATCTGAAAAATGTGTAAAATCCAGAAGGCAGGACAGGCCATGGAGAACTGGGAGCCTTGTTATGCTGATGGGCGGGATGTAAATTGCCAACAGCCACTCAGGAGAAGTGTATGGTGTTTCCTGAAACATCTAAAAAACACAGCAACAGAGCCTAGGGCACTTCCACTTATGGTCCTATAGCTTAGGGAAATTAAAATCAAAAAGACACAGCCACCCCAAAGTTTGGGACGGCTCTGTTTACAAGAACCTCGTTTACGGTACAAGTTCAATATCGCAGAAAGTGAGTAATGGATAAAGAAGTTGTGGTACTTACGAAAAATGCAATATCACTCAGCAATGAAATCTATGTCATCAGGCCCGTAGCAGCATAATGAGTGGATTCAGGTATGATGATTCTAACTGAAATAAGTCACACAGAAAAAGAAACATCATAAGATATCACTAATACACGGAATGTAAACTTGGCTACACAGGAACTGAATTACAAAACAGAACAGGGTCTCAAATTTAGAAAACCAACTTATGCTTGCTTAAGGGGAAACGTGAGTTGGGGTGCTGCCTAAAACCAGAGATTGAAATGAGCACAGATAAAGTTCCTTAAGCCAAATATGGAATAGACAACAGCTACTCCTTGCTCAACGAAATGGGCTCAACACCCCATATTAAACGCCTAAGAATGCACCTGACTAGTAAGTATCTTAAAACCTATGGATTGCTATGTCTCCGAAAGAGAATCAAGCGTGTGTACAGGGGCATAAAGGCAGCAGTGATAGGATTGGAGAGGTTCGGTGAGCAAATGAAGACCCTTTGAAGTCATATTGCATGGTACTCATTCCACGGGTCTCAACTCTCCAGGTTTAAGGGATTCTTCCTTCAGCTAAAACATGCATGTGGAACCCAGAGTATGATCAACCATGTGATTGGGAGACGTGTTCAAATATGTCTCATTTCTCGTCCCCTGGTACTCGGGTGCAACATTCCAGGCGCTTTACTAACACTCTCCCGACTTGGAGAGTCAGTGCCTTTAAACTCCTGTTTGGCCCAGTTTGCAATTTCTGCGGAAGATGAACAGGAATAGGGAGAACCAATG
This sequence comes from Grampus griseus, assembly GCF_964374135.1. Classification (NCBI taxonomy): domain Eukaryota; kingdom Metazoa; phylum Chordata; class Mammalia; order Artiodactyla; family Delphinidae; genus Grampus; species Grampus griseus. Next base: position 63,148 of record NW_028132700.1, read on the forward strand.
AGAGACTAGCTGGAGGTGTCTGGACGGGCAAATTTAACTCTCATTTCCCACCAGGAAGAGGAATTAACCAAAGGCTCAGCGTGCCGTGCCGGAACCAGATTAGGGCCTGAAGCAATCCTGCGGTGTTGCGACCAGCTCACAAGAAAGCGAGTTGAAGAAAGGACCTCAGGGGCACTGTAATTCACAAACCTGCAGAGTTATAAATGACAGCTATCATACAAAAATATACTGAAGTAAGGCTGCCAAGAGGACTTGAAAGCGGGGCAGAATTGCATGAAACCGATTTCAGGAGGTAGACTGGAATTGTAGTTAAAGCATAGGAAAAGAGGCAGAACGTCCACAATGATGCACTTGGCCAAAAAGGGCGTATGCGTTTTTTCCTGAATATATTCAGGAAAAAACGCATACGCCCTTTTTGGCCAACCAAGCAAGCTTGCAAAGGAAATCTGCACTACAATGAAGTCTCACTTCCCCGTGGTCAAAAGGGCCATCTGAAAAAGTGTAAAATCCAGAAAGACAGGACAGGCCACGGAGAACTGGGAGCCTTGTTATGCTGATGGGCGGGATGTAAATGGCCAACAGCCACTCAGGAGAAGTGTATGGTGTTTCCTGAAACATCTAAAAAACAAAGCAACAGAGCCTAGGGCACTTCCACTTATGGTCCTATAGCTTAGGGAAATTAAAATCCAAAAGACACAGCCACCCCAATGTTTGGGACGCCTCTGTTTACAAGAACCTCGTTTACGGGACAAGTTCAATATCGCAGAAAGTGAAAAATGGATAAAGAATTTGTGGTACTTACGTACAATGCAATATCACTCAGCAGTGACATCTATGTCATCAGGACCGTAGCAGCATAATGAGTGGTTTCAGGTATGATGATTCTAACTGAAATAAGTCACACAGAAAAAGAAACATCATAAGATATCACTAACACACGGAAAGTAAACTTGGCTACACAGGAACTGAAATACAAAACAGAACAGGGTCTCAAATTTAGAAAACCAACTTATGCTTGCTAAGGGGAAAGGTGAGTTGGGGTGCTGCCTAAAACCAGAGATTGAAATGAGCACAGATAAAGTTCCTTAAGCCAAATATGTAATAGACAAGAGCTACACCTTGCTCAACGAAATGGACTCAACACCTCATATTAAATGCCTAAGAATGTACCTGACTAGAAAGTATCTTAAAACCTATGGATTGCTATGTCTCCGAAAGAGAATCAAGCGTGTGTACAGGGGCATAAACGCAGCAGTGATAGGATTGGAGAGGTTCGGTGAGCAAATGAAGACCCTTTGAAGTCATATTGCATGGTACCCATTCCACGGGTCTCAACTCTCCAGGTTTAAGGGATTCTTCCTTCAGCTAAAACATGCATGTGGAACCCAGAGTATGATCCACTGTGCGATCGGGAGACGTGTTCAAATATGTCTCAGTTCTCGTCCCCTGGTACTCGGGTGCAACATTCCAGACGCTTTACTAACACTCTCCCGACTTGGAGAGTTAGTGCCTTTAACCTCCTGTTTGGCCCAGTTGGCAATTTCTGCGGAAGATGAACAGGAATAGGGAGAACCAATGAGAGACTAGCTGGAGGTGTCTGGACGGGCAAATTTAACTCTCATTTCCCACCAGGAAGAGGAATTAACCAAAGGCTCAGCGTGCCGTGCCGGAACCAGATTAGGGCCTGAAGCAATCCTGCGGTGTTGCGGCCAGCTCACAAGAAAGCGAGTTGAAGAAAGGAGCTCAGGGGCACTGTAATTCACAAACCTGCAGAGTTATAAATGACAGCTATCGTCCAAAAATATACTGAAGTAAGGCTGCCAAGAGGACTTGAAAGCGGGGCAGAATTGCAAGAAACCAATTTCAGGAGGTTGACTGGAATTGCAGTTAAAGCATAGGAAAAGAGGCAGAACGTCCACAATGATGCACTTGGCCAAAAAGGGCGTATGCGTTTTTTCCTGAATATATTCAGGAAAAAACTCATACACCCTTTTTGGCCAACCAAGCAAGCTTGCAAAGGAAATCTGCACTACAATGAAGTCTCACTTCCCCCCGGTCAAAAGGGCCATCTGAAAAAAGTGTAAAATCCAGAAGGCAGGACAGGCCATGGAGAACTGGGAGCCTTGTTATGCTGATGGGTGGGATGTAAATTGCCAACAGCCACTCGGGAGAAGTGTATGGTGTTTCCTGAAACATCTAAAAAACAAAGCAACAGAGACTAGGGCACTTCCACTTATGGTCCTATAGCTTAGGGAAATTAAAATCAAAAAGACACAGCCACCCCAAAGTTTGGGACGGCTCTGTTTCCAAGAACCTCGTTTACGGTACAAGTTCAATATCGCAGAAAGTGAGTAATGGATAAAGAAGTTGTGGTACTTACGTACAATGCAATATCACTCAGCAATGAAATCTATGTCATCAGGCCCGTAGCAGCATAATGAGTGGATTCAGGTATGGTGATTCTAACTGAAATAAGTCACACAGAAAAAGAAACATCATAAGATATCACTAATACACGGAATGTAAACTTGGCTACACAGGAACTGAATTACAAAACAGAACAGGGTCTCAAATTTAGAAAACCAACTTATGCTTGCTAAGGGTAAAGGTGAGTTGGGGTGCTGCCTAAAACCAGAGATTGAAATGAGCACAGATAAAGTTCCTTAAGCCCAATATGGAATAGACAAGAGCTACTCCTTGCTCAACGAAATGGACTCAACACCCCATATTAAACGCCTAAGAATGTACCTGACTAGTAAGTATCTTAAAACCTATGGATTGCTATGTGTCCGAAAGAGAATCAAGCGTGTGTACAGGGGCATAAACGCAGCAGTGATAGGATTGGAGAGGTTCGGTGAGCAAATGAAGACCCTTTGAAGTCATATTGCATGGTACCCATTCCACGGGTCTCAACTCTCCAGGTTTAAGGGATTCTTCCTTCAGCTAAAACATGCATGTGGAACCCAGAGTATGATCAACCGTGTGATCGGGAGACGTGTTCAAATATGTCTCAGTTCTCGTCCCCCGGTACTCGGGTGCAACATTCCAGACATTTTACTAACACTCTCCCGACGTGGAGAGTCAGTGCCTTTAACCTCCTGTTTGGCCCAGTTTGCAATTTCTGCGGAAGATTTACAGGAATAGGGAGAACCAATGAGAGACTAGCTGGAGGTGTCTGGACGGGCAAATTTAACTCTCATTTCCCACCAGGAAGAGGAATTAACCAAAGGCTCAGCGTGCCGTGCCGGAACCAGATTAGGGCCTGAAGCAATCCTGCGGTGTTGCGACCAGCTCACAAGAAAGCGAGTTGAAGAAAGGAGCTCAGGGGCACTGTAATTCACATACCTGCAGAGTTATAAATGACAGCTATCGTCCAGAAATATACTGAAGTATGGCTGCCAAGAGGACTTGAAAGCGGGGCAGAATTGCAGGAAACCGATTTCAGGAGGTAGACTGGAATTGCATTGAAAGCATAGGAAAAGAGGCACAACGTCCACAATGATGCACTTGGCCAAAAAGGGCGTATGCGTTTTTTCCTGAATATATTCAGGAAAAAACGCATACGCCCTTTTTGGCCAACCAAGCAAGCTTGCAAAGGAAATCTGCAGTACAATGAAGTCTCACTTCCCCCTGGTCAAAAGGGCCATCTGAAAAAAGTGTAAAATCCAGAAGGCAGGACAGGCCATGGAGAACTGGGAGCCTTGTTATGCTGATGGGCGGGATGTAAATTGCCAACAGCCACTCGGGAGAAGTGTATGGTGTTTCCTGAAACATCTAAAAAACGAAGCAACAGAGCTTAGGGCACTTCCACTTATGGTCCTATAGCTTAGGGAAATTAAAATCAAAAAGACACAGCCACCCCAATGTTTGGGACGCCTCTGTTTACAAGAACCTCGTTTACGGGACAAGTTCAATATCGCAGAAAGTGAAAAATGGATAAAGAATTTGTGGTACTTATGTACAATGCAATATCACTCAGCAGTGACATCTATGTCATCAGGACTGTAGCAGCATAATGAGTGGTTTCAGGTATGATGATTCTAACTGAAATAAGTCACACAGAAAAAGAAACATCATAAGATATCACTAACACACGGAAAGTAAACTTGGCTACACAGGAACTGAATTACAAAACAGAACAGGGTCTCAAATTTAGAAAACCAACTTATGCTTGCTAAGGGGAAAGGTGAGTTGGGGTGCTGCCTAAAACCAGAGATTGAAATGAGCACAGATAAAGTTCGTTAAGCCAAATATGGAATAGACAAGAGCTACTCCTTGCTCAACAAAATGGACTCAACACCCCATATTAAACGCCTAAGAATGTACATGAGTAGTAAGTATCTTAAAACCTATGGATTGCTATGTCTCCGAAAGAGAATCAAGCGTGTGTACAGGGGCATAAACGCAGCAGTGTTATGATTGGAGAGGTTCGGTGAGCAAATGAAGACCCTTTGCAGTCATATTGCATGGTACCCATTCCACGGATCTCAACTCTCCAGGTTTAAGGGATTCTTCCTTCAGCTAAAACATGCATGTGGAACCCAGAGTATGATCAACCGTGTGATCGGGAGACGTGTTCAAATATGTCTCAGTTCTCGTCCCCTGGTACTCGGGTGCAACATTCCAGACGTTTTACTAACACTCTCCCGACTTGGAGAGTCAGTGCCTTTAACCTCCTGTTTGGCCCAGTTTGTAATTTGTGTGGAAGATGAACAGGAATAGGGAGAACCAATGAGAGACTAGCTGGAGGTGTCTGGACGGGCAAATTTAACTCTCATTTCCCACCAGGAAGAGGAATTAACCAAAGGCTCAGCGTGCCGTGCCGGAACCAGATTAGGGTCTGAAGCAATCCTGCGGTGTTGCGGCCAGCTCACAAGAAAGCGAGTTGAAGAAAGGAGCTCAGGGGCACTGTAATTCACAAACCTGCAGAGTTATAAATGACAGCTATCGTCCAAAAATATACTGAAGTAAGGCTGCCAAGAGGACTTGAAAGGGGGGCAGAATTGCAGGCAACCGATTTCAGGAGGTAGACTGGAATTGCAGTTAAAGCATAGGAAAAGAGGCAGAACGTCCACAATGATGCACTTGGCCAAAAAGGGCGTATGCGTTTTTTCCTGAATATATACAGGAAAAAACGCATACGCCCTTTTTGGCCAACCAAGCAAGTTTGCAAAGGAAATCTGCACTACAATGAAGTCTCACTTCCCCCCGGTCAAAAGGGCCATCTGAAAAAAGTGTAAAATCCAGAAGGCAGGACAGGCCATGGAGAACTGGGAGCCTTGTTATGCTGATGGGCGGGATGTAAATTGCCAACAGCCACTCGGGAGAAGTGTATGGTGTTTCCTGAAACATCTAAAAAACAAAGCAACAGAGCCTAGGGCACTTCCACTTATGGTCCTATAGCTTAGGGAAATTAAAATCAAAAAGACACAGCCACTCCAAAGTTTGGGACGGCTCTGTTTACAAGAACCTCGTTTACGGTTCAAGTTCAATATCGCAGAAAGTGAGTAATGGATAAAGAAGTTGTGGTACTTACGTACAATGCAATATCACTCACCAATGAAATCTATGTCATCAGGCCCGTAGCAGCATAATGAGTGGATTCAGGTATGATGATTCTAACTGAAATAAGTCACACAGAAAAAGAAACATCATAAGATATCACTAATACACGGAATGTAAATTTGGCTACACAGGAACTGAATTACAAAACAGAACAGGGTCTCAAATATAGAAAACAAACTTATGCTTGCTAAGGGTAAAGGTGAGTTGGGGTGCTGCCTAAAACCAGAGATTGAAATGAACACAGATAAAGTTCCTTAAGCCAAATATGGAATAGACAAGAGCTACTCCTTGCTCAACGAAATGGACTCAACACCCCATATTAAATGCCTAAGAATGTACCTGACTAGTAAGTATCTTAAAACCTATGGATTGCTATGTCTCCAAAAGAGAATCAAGCGTGTGTACAGGGGCATAAACGCAGCAGTGATAGGATTGGAGAGGTTCGGTGAGCAAATGAAGACCCTTTGAAGTCATATTGCATGGTACCCATTCCACGGGTCTCAACTCTCCAGGTTTAAGGGATTCTTCCTTCAGCTAAAACATGCATGTGGAACCCAGAGTATGATCAACCGTGTGATCGGGAGACGTGTTCAAATATGTCTCAGTTCTCATCCCCTGGTACTCGGGTGCAACATTCCAGACGCTTTACTAACACTCTCCCGACTTGGAGAGTCAGTGCCTTTAACCTCCTGTTTGGCCAAGTTTGCAATTTCTGCGGAAGATGAACAGGAATAGGGAGAACCAATGAGAGACTAGCTGGAGGTGTCTGGACGGGCAAATTTAACTCTCATTTCCCACCAGGAAGAGGAATTAACCAAAGGCTCAGCTTGCCGTGCCGGAACCAGATTAGGGCCTGAAGCAATCCTGCGGTGTTGCGGCCAGCTCACAAGAAAGCGAGTTGAAGAAAGGAGCTCAGGGGCACTGTAATTCACAAACATGCAGACTTATAAATGACAGCTATCGTCCAATAATATACTGAAGTAAGGCTGCCAAGAGGACTTGAAAGCGGGGCAGAATTGCAGGAAACCGATTTCAGGAGGTAGACTGGAATTGCAGTTAAAGCATAGGAAAAGAGGCAGAACGTCGACAATGATGCACTTGGCGAAAAAGGGCGTATGCGTTTTTTCCTGAATATATTCAGGAAAAAACGCATACGCCCTTTTTGGCCAACCAAGCAAGCTTGCAAAGGAAATCTGCACTACAATGAAGTCCCACTTCCCCACGGTCAAAAGGGCCATCTGAAAAAAGTGTAAAATCCAGAAGGCAGGACAGGCCATGGAGAACTGGGAGCCTTGTTATGCTGATGGGCGGGATGTAAATTGCCAAGAGCCACTCGGGAGAAGTGTATGGTGTTTCCTGAAACATCTAAAAAACAAAGCAACAGAGCTTAGGGCACTTCCACTTATGGTCCCATAGCTTAGGGAAATTAAAATCAAAAAGACACAGCCACCCCAAAGTTTGGGACGGCTCTGTTTACAAGAACCTCATTTACGGTACAAGTTCAATATCGCAGAAAGTGAGTAATGGATAAAGAAGTTGTGGTACTTACGTAAAATGCAATATCACTCAGCAATGAAATCTATGTCATCAGGCCCGTAGCAGCATAATGAGTGGATTCAGGTATGATGATTCTAACTGAAATAAGTCACACAGAAAAAGAAACATCATAAGATATCACTAATACACGGAATGTAAACTTGGCTACACAGGAACTGAATTACAAAACAGAACAGGGTCTCAAATTTAGAAAACCAACTTATGCTTGCTAAGGGGAAAGGTGAGTTGGGGTGCTGCCTAAAACCAGAGATTGAAATGAACACAGATAAAGTTCCTTAAGCCAAATATGGAATAGAAAAGAGCTACTCCTTGCTCAACGAAATGGACTCAACACCCCATATTAAACACCTAAGAATGTATCTGACTAGTAAGTATCTTAAACCTATGGATTGCTATGTCTCCGAAAGAGAATCAAGCGTGTGTACAGAGGCATAAACGCAGCAGTGATAGGATTGGAGAGGTTCGGTGAGCAAATGAAGACCCTTTGAAGTCATATTGCATGGTACCCATTCCAAGGGTCTCAACTCTCCAGGTTTAAGGGATTCTTCCTTCAGCTAAAACATGCATGTGGAACCCAGAGTATGATCAACCGTGTGATCGGGAGACGTGTTCAAATATGTCTCAGTTCTCGTCCCCTGGTACTCGGGTGCAACATTCCAGACGCTTTACTAACACTCTCCCGACTTGGAGAGTCAGTGCCTTTAACCTCCTGTTTGGCCCAGTTTGCAATTTCTGCGGAAGATGAACAGGAATAGGGAGAACCAATGAGAGACTAGCTGGAGGTGTCTGGACGGGCAAATTTAACTCTCATTTCCCACCAGGAAGAGGAATTAACCAAAGGCTCAGCGTGCCGTGCCGGAACCAGATTAGGGCCTGAAGCAATCCTGCGGTGTTGCGGCCAGCTCACAAGAAAGCGAGTTGAAGAAAGGAGCTCAGGGGCACTGTAATTCACAAACCTGCAGAGTTATAAATGACAGCTATCGTCCAAAAATATACTGAAGTAAGGCTGCCAAGAGGACTTGAAAGCGGGGCAGAATTGCAAGAAACCGATTTCAGGAGGTAGACTGGAATTGCAGTTAAAGCATAGGAAAAGAGGCAGAACGTCCACAATGATGCACTTGGCCAAAAAGGGCGTATGCGTTTTTTCCTGAATATATTCAGGGAAAAACGCATACGCCCTTTTTGGCCAACCAAGCAAGCTTGCAAAGGAAATCTGCACTACAATGAAGTCTCACTTCCCCCCGGTCAAAAGGGCCATCTGAAAAAAGTGTAAAATCCAGAAGGCAGGACAGGCCATGGAGAACTGGGAGCCTTGTTATGCTGATGGGCGGGATGTAAATTGCCAACAGCCACTCGGGAGAAGTGTATGGTGTTTCCTGAAACATCTAAAAAACAAAGCAACAGAGCCTAGGGCACTTCCACTTATGGTCCTATAGCTTAGGGAAATTAAAATCAAAAAAACACAGCCACCCCAAAGTTTGGGACGGCTCTGTTTACAAGAACCTCGTTTACGGTACAAGTTCAATATCGCAGAAAGTGAGTAATGGATAAAGAAGTTGTGGTACTTACGTACAATGCAATATCACTCAGCAATGAAATCTATGTCATCAGGCCCGTAGCAGCATAATGAGTGGATTCAGGTATGATGATTCTAACTGAAATAAGTCACACAGAAACAGAAACATCATAAGATATCACTAATACACGGAATGTAAACTTGGCTACACAGGAACTGAATTACAAAACAGAACAAGGTCTCAAATTTAGAAAACCAACTTATGCTTGCTAAGGGGAAAGGTGAGTTGGGGTGCTGCCTAAAACCAGAGATTGTAATGAGCACAGATAAAGTTCCTTAAGCCAACTATGTAATAGACAAGAGCTACACCTTGCTCAACGAAATGGACTCAACACCTCATATTAAATGCCTAAGAATGTACCTGACTAGAAAGTATCTTAAAACCTATGGATTGCTATGTCTCCGAAAGAGAATCAAGCGTGTGTACAGGGGCATAAACGCAGCAGTGATAGGATTGGAGAGGTTCGGTGAGCAAATGAAGACCCTTTGAAGTCATATTGCATGGTACCCATTCCACGGGTCTCAACTCTCCAGGTTTAAGGGATTCTTCCTTCAGCTAATAAATGCATGTGGAACCAGAGTATGATCAACCGTGTGATCGGGAGACGTGTTCAAATATGTCTCAGTTCTCGTCCCCTGGTACTCGGGTGCAACATTCCAGACGCTTTACTAACACTCTCCCGACTTGGAGAGACAGTGCCTTTAACCTCCTGTTTGGCCCAGTTTGCAATTTCTGCGGAAGATGAACAGGAATAGGGAGAACCAATGAGAGACTAGCTGGAGGTGTCTGGACGGACAAATTTAACTCTCATTTCCCACCAGGAAGAGGAATTAACCAAAGGCTCAGCTTGCCGTGCCGGAACCAGATTAGGGCCTGAAGCAATCCTGCGGTGTTGCAGCCAGCTCACAAGAAAGCGAGTTGAAGAAAGGAGCTCAGGGGCACTGTAATTCACAAACATGCAGACTTATAAATGACAGCTATCGTCCAAAAATATACTGAAGTAAGGCTGCCAAGAGGACTTGAAAGCGGGGCAGAATTGCAGGAAACCGATTTCAGGAGGTAGACTGGAATTGCAGTTAAAGCATAGGAAAAGAGTCAGAACGTCCACAATGATGCACTTGGCCAAAAAGGGCGTATGCGTTTTTCCCTGAATATATTCAGGAAAAAACGCATACGCCCTTTTTGGCCAACCAAGCAAGCTTGCAAAGGAAATCTGCACTACAATGAAGTCCCACTTCCCCCCGGTCAAAAGGGCCATCAGAAAAAAGTGTAAAATCCAGAAGGCAGGACAGGCCATGGAGAACTGGGAGCCTTGTTATGCTGATGGGCGGGATGTAAATGGCCAACAGCCACTCGGGAGAAGTGTATGGTGTTTCCTGAAACATCTAAAAAACAAAGCAACAGAGCTTAGGGCACTTCCACTTATGGTCCCATAGCTTAGGGAAATTAAAATCAAAAAGACACAGCCACTCCAAAGTTTGGCAGGGCTCTCTTTACAAAAACCTCCTTTACGGAACCAGTTCAATATCACAGAAAGTGAGTAATGGATAAAGAAGTTGTGGTACTTACGTACAATGCAATATCACTCAGCAATGAAATCTATGTCATCAGGCCCGTAGCAGCATAATGAGTGGATTCAGGTATGATGATTCTAACTGAAATAAGTCACACAGAAAAAGAAACATCATAAGATATCACTAATACACGGAATGTAAATTTGGCTACACAGGAACTGAATTACAAAACAGAACACGGTCTCAAATTTAGAAAACCAACTTATGCTTGCTAAGGGTAAAGGTGAGTTGGGGTGCTGCCTAAAACAAGAGATTGAAATGAACACAGATAAAGTTCCTTAAGCCAAATATGGAATAGACAAGAGCTACTCCTTGCTCAACGAAATGGACTCAACACCCCATATTAAACGCCTAAGAATGTACCTGACTAGTAAGTATCTTAAAACCTATGGATTGCTATGTCTCCGAAAGAGAATCAAGCGTGTGTACAGGGGCATAAACGCAGCAGTGATAGGATTGGAGAGGTTCGGTGAGCAAATGAAGACCCTTTGAAGTCATATTGCATGGTACCCATTCCAAGGGTCTCAACTCTCCAGGTTTAAGGGATTCTTCCTTCAGCTAAAACATGCATGTGGAACCCAGAGTATGATCAACCGTGTGATCGGGAGACGTGTTCAAATATGTCTCAGTTCTCGTCCCCTGGTACTCGGGTGCAACATTCCAGACGCTTTACTAACACTCTCCCGACTTGGAGAGTCAGTGCCTTTAACCTCCTGTTTGGCCCAGTTTGCAATTTCTGCGGAAGATGAACAGGAATAGGGAGAACCAATGAGAGACTAGCTGGAGGTGTCTGGACGGGCAAATTTAACTCTCATTTCCCACCAGGAAGAGGAATTAACCAAAGGCTCAGCGTGCCGTGCCGGAACCAGATTAAGGCCTGAAGCAATCCTGCGGTGTTGCGGCCAGCTCACAAGAAAGCGAGTTGAAGAAAGGAGCTCAGGGGCACTGTAATTCACAAACCTGCAGAGTTATAAATGACAGCTATCGTCCAAAAATATACTGAAGTAAGGCTGCCAAGAGGACTTGAAAGCGGGGCAGAATTGCAAGAAACCGATTTCAGGAGGTAGACTGGAATTGCAGTTAAAGCATAGGAAAAGAGGCAGAACGTCCCCAATGATGCACTTGGCCAAAAAGGGCGTATGCGTTTTTTCCTGAATATATTCAGGAAAAAACGCATACGCCCTTTTTGGCCAACCAAGCAAGCTTGCAAAGGAAATCTGCACTACAATGAAGTCTCACTTCCCCCCGGTCAAAAGGGCCATCTGAAAAAAGTGTAAAATCCAGAAGGCAGGACAGGCCATGGAGAACTGGGAGCCTTGTTATGCTGATGGGCGGGATGGAAATTGCCAACAGCCACTCGGGAGAAGTGTATGGTGTTTCCTGAAACATCTAAAAAACAAAGCAACAGAGCCTAGGGCACTTCCACTTATGGTCCTATAGCTTAGGGAAATTAAAATCAAAAAAACACAGCCACCCCAAAGTTTGGGACGGCTCTGTTTACAAGAACCTCGTTTACGGTACAAGTTCAATATCGCAGAAAGTGAGTAATGGATAAAGAAGTTGTGGTACTTACGTACAATGCAATATCACTCAGCAATGAAATCTATGTCATCAGGCCCGTAGCAGCATAATGAGTGGATTCAGGTATGATGATTCTAACTGAAATAAGTCACACAGAAACAGAAACATCATAAGATATCACTAATACACGGAATGTAAACTTGGCTACACAGGAACTGAATTACAAAACAGAACAAGGTCTCAAATTTAGAAAACCAACTTATGCTTGCTAAGGGGAAAGGTGAGTTGGGGTGCTGCCTAAAACCAGAGATTGTAATGAGCACAGATAAAGTTCCTTAAGCCAAATATGTAATAGACAAGAGCTACACCTTGCTCAACGAAATGGACTCAACACCTCATATTAAATGCCTAAGAATGTACCTGACTAGAAAGTATCTTAAAACCTATGGATTGCTATGTCTCCGAAAGAGAATCAAGCGTGTGTACAGGGGCATAAACGCAGCAGTGATAGGATTGGAGAGGTTCGGTGAGCAAATGAAGACCCTTTGAAGTCATATTGCATGGTACCCATTCCACGGGTCTCAACTCTCCAGGTTTAAGGGATTCTTCCTTCAGCTAATACATGCATGTGGAACCAGAGTATGATCAACCATGTGATCGGGAGACGTGTTCAAATATGTCTCAGTTCTCGTCCCCTGGTACTCGGGTGCAACATTCCAGACGCTTTACTAACACTCTCCCGACTTGGAGAGACAGTGCCTTTAACCTCCTGTTTGGCCCAGTTTGCAATTTCTGCGGAAGATGAACAGGAATAGGGAGAACCAATGAGAGACTAGCTGGAGGTGTCTGGACGGACAAATTTAACTCTCATTTCCCACCAGGAAGAGGAATTAACGAAAGGCTCAGCTTGCCGTGCCGGAACCAGATTAGGGCCTGAAGCAATCCTGCGGTGTTGCGGCCAGCTCACAAGAAAGCGAGTTGAAGAAAGGAGCTCAGGGGCACTGTAATTCACAAACATGCAGACTTATAAATGACAGCTATCGTCCAAAAATATACTGAAGTAAGGCTGCCAAGAGGACTTGAAAGCGGGGCAGAATTGCAGGAAACCGATTTCAGGAGGTAGACTGGAATTGCAGTTAAAGCATAGGAAAAGAGTCAGAACGTCCACAATGATGCACTTGGCCAAAAAGGGCGTATGCGTTTTTCCCTGAATATATTCAGGAAAAAACGCATACGCCCTTTTTGGCCAACCAAGCAAGCTTGCAAAGGAAATCTGCACTACAATGAAGTCCCACTTCCCCCCGGTCAAAAGGGCCATCAGAAAAAAGTGTAAAATCCAGAAGGCAGGACAGGCCATGGAGAACTGGGAGCCTTGTTATGCTGATGGGCGGGATGTAAATTGCCAACAGCCACTCGGGAGAAGTGTATGGTGTTTCCTGAAACATCTAAAAAACAAAGCAACAGAGCTTAGGGCACTTCCACTTATGGTCCCATAGCTTAGGGAAATTAAAATCAAAAAGACACAGCCACTCCAAAGTTTGGGAGGGCTCTCTTTACAAAAACCACGTTTACGGAATCAGTTCAATATCACAGAAAGTGAATAATGGATAAAGATGTTGTGGTACTTACGTACAATGCAATATCACTCAGCAATGAAATCTATGTCATCAGGCCCATAGCAGCATAATGAGTGGATTCAGGTATGATGATTCTAACTGAAATAAGTCACACAGGAAAACAAACAACATAAGATATCACTAATACACGGAATGTAAACTTGGCTACACAGGAACTGAATCACAAAACAGAACAGGGTCTCAAATTTAGAAAACCAACTTATGCTTGCTAAGGGGAAAGGTGAGTTGGGGTGCTGCCTAAAACCAGAGATTGAAATGAGCACAGATAAAGTTCCTTAAGCCAAATATGGAATAGACAAGAGCTACTCCTTGCTCAACAAAATGGACTCAACACCCCATATTAAACGCCGAAGAATGTACCTGAGTAGTAAGTATCTTAAAACCTATGGATTGCTATGTCTCTGAAAGAGAATCAAGCGTGTGTACAGGGGCATAAACGCAGCAGTGATAGGATTGGAGAGGTTCGGTGAGCAAATGAAGACCCTTTGAAGTCATATTGCATGGTACCCATTCCACGGTTCTCAACTCTCCAGGTTTAAGGGATTCTTCCTTCAGCTAAAACATGCATGTGGAACCCACAGTACGATCAACCGTGTGATCGGGAGACGTGTTCAAATATGTCTCAGTTCTCGTCCCCTGGTACTCGGGTGCAACATTCCAGACGCTTTACTAACACTCTCCCGACTTGGAGAGTCAGTGCCTTTAACCTCCTGTTTGGCCCAGTTTGCAATTTCTGCGGAAGATGAACAGGAATAGGGAGAACCAATGAGAGACTAGCTGGAGGTGTCTGGACAGGCAAATTTAACTCTCATTTCCCACCAGGAAGAGGAATTAACCAAAGGCTCAGCGTGCCGTGCCGGAACCAGATTAAGGCCTGAAGCAATCCTGCGGTGTTGCGGCCAGCTCACAAGAAAGCGAGTTGAAGAAAGGAGCTCAGGGGCACTGTAATTCACAAACCTGCAGACTTATAAATGACAGCTATCGTCCAAAAATATACTGAAGTAAGGCTGCCAAGAGGACTTGAAAGGGGGGCAGAATTGCAGGAAACCGATTGCAGGAGGTAGACTGGAATTGCAGTTAAAGCACAGGAAAAGAGGCAGAACGTCGACAATGATGCACTTGGCCAAAAAGGGCGTATGCGTTTTTTCCTGAATATATTCAGGAAAAAACGCATACGCCCTTTTTGGCCAACCAAGCAAGCTTGCAAAGGAAATCTGCACTACAATGAAGTCTCACTTCCCCCCGGTCAAAAGGGCCATCTGAAAAACGTGTAAAATCCAGAAGGCAGGACAGGCCATGGAGAACTGGGAGCCTTGTTATGCTGATGGGCGGGATGGAAATTGCCAACAGCCACTCGGGAGAAGTGTATGGTGTTGCCTGAAACATCTAAAAAACAAAGCAACAGAGCCTAGGGCACTTCCACTTATGGTCCTATAGCTTAGGGAAATTAAAATCAAAAAGACACAGCCACCCCAAAGTTTGGGACGGCTCTGTTTACAAGAACCTCGTTTACGGTACAAGTTCAATATCGCAGAAAGTGAGTAATGGATAAAGAAGTTGTGGTACTTACGTACAATGCAATATCACTCAGCAATGAAATCTATGTCATCAGGCCCGTAGCAGCATAATGAGTGGATTCAGGTATGATGATTCTAACTGAAATAAGTCACACAGAAAAAGAAACATCATAAGATATCACTAATACACGGAATGTAAATTTGGCTACACAGGAACTGAATTACAAAACAGAACAGGGTCTCAAATTTAGAAAACCAACTTATGCTTGCTTAGGGTAAAGGTGAGTTGGGGTGCTGCCTAAAACCAGAGATTGAAATGAACACAGATAAAGTTCCTTAATCCAAATATGGAATAGACAAGAGCTACTCCTTGCTCAACGAAATGGACTCAACACCCCATATTAAACGCCTATGAATGTACCTGACTAGTAAGTATCTTAAAACCTATGGATTGCTATGTCTCCGAAAGAGAATCAAGCGTGTGTACAGGGGCATAAACGCAGCAGTGATATGATTGGAGAGGTTCGGTGAGCAAATGAAGACCCTTTGAAGTCATATTGCATGGTACCCATTCCACGGTTCTCAACTCTCCAGGTTTAAGGGATTCTTCCTTCAGCTAAAACATGCATGTGGAACCCACAGTACGATCAACCGTGTGATCGGGAGACGTGTTCAAATATGTCTCAGTTCTCGTCCCCTGGTACTCGGGTGCAACATTCCAGACGCTTTACTAACACTCTCCCGACTTGGAGAGTCAGTGCCTTTAACCTCCTGTTTGGCCCAGTTTGCAATTTCTGCGGAAGATGAACAGGAATAGGGAGAACCAATGAGAGACTAGCTGGAGGTGTCTGGACGGGCAAATTTAACTCTCATTTCCCACCAGGAAGAGGAATTAACCAAAGGCTCAGCGTGCCGTGCCGGAACCAGATTAAGGCCTGAAGCAATCCTGCGGTGTTGCGGCCAGCTCACAAGAAAGCGAGTTGAAGAAAGGAGCTCAGGGGCACTGTAATTCACAAACCTGCAGACTTATAAATGACAGCTATCGTCCAAAAATATACTGAAGTAAGGCTGCCAAGAGGACTTGAAAGGGGGGCAGAATTGCAGGAAACCGATTGCAGGAGGTAGACTGGAATTGCAGTTAAAGCACAGGAAAAGAGGCAGAACGTCGACAATGATGCACTTGGCCAAAAAGGGCGTATGCGTTTTTTCCTGAATATATTCAGGAAAAAACGCATACGCCCTTTTTGGCCAACCAAGCAAGCTTGCAAAGGAAATCTGCACTACAATGAAGTCTCACTTCCCCCCGGTCAAAAGGGCCATCTGAAAAACGTGTAAAATCCAGAAGGCAGGACAGGCCATGGAGAACTGGGAGCCTTGTTATGCTGATGGGCGGGATGGAAATTGCCAACAGCCACTCGGGAGAAGTGTATGGTGTTGCCTGAAACATCTAAAAAACAAAGCAACAGAGCCTAGGGCACTTCCACTTATGGTCCTATAGCTTAGGGAAATTAAAATCAAAAAGACACAGCCACCCCAAAGTTTGGGACGGCTCTGTTTACAAGAACCTCGTTTACGGTACAAGTTCAATATCGCAGAAAGTGAGTAATGGATAAAGAAGTTGTGGTACTTACGTACAATGCAATATCACTCAGCAATGAAATCTATGTCATCAGGCCCGTAGCAGCATAATGAGTGGATTCAGGTATGATGATTCTAACTGAAATAAGTCACACAGAAAAAGAAACATCATAAGATATCACTAATACACGGAATGTAAATTTGGCTACACAGGAACTGAATTACAAAACAGAACAGGGTCTCAAATTTAGAAAACCAACTTATGCTTGCTAAGGGTAAAGGTGAGTTAGGGTGCTGCCTAAAACCAGAGATTGAAATGAACACAGATAAAGTTCCTTAATCCAAATATGGAATAGACAAGAGCTACTCCTTGCTCAACGAAATGGACTCAACACCCCATATTAAACGCCTAAGAATGTACCTGACTAGTAAGTATCTTAAAACCTATGGATTGCTATGTCTCCGAAAGAGAATCAAGCGTGTGTACAGGGGCATAAACGCAGCAGTGATATGATTGGAGAGGTTCGGTGAGCAAATGAAGACCCTTTGAAGTCATATTGCATGGTACCCATTCCACGGGTCTCAACTCTCCAGGTTTAAGGGATTCTTCCTTCAGCTAAAACATGCATGTGGAACCCACAGTACGATCAACCGTGTGATCGGGAGACGTGTTCAAATATGTCTCAGTTCTCGTCCCCTGGTACTCGGATGCAACATTCCAGACGCTTTACTAACACTCTCCCGACTTGGCGAGTCAGTGCCTTTAACCTCCTGTTTGGCCCAGTTTGCAATTTCTGCGGAAGATGAACAGGAATAGGGAGAACCAATGAGAGACTAGCTGGAGGTGTCTGGACGGGCAAATTTAACTCTCATTTCCCACCAGGAAGAGGAATTAACCAAAGGCTCAGCGTGCCGTGCCGGAACCAGATTAGGGCCTGAAGCAATCCTGCGGTGTTGCGGCCAGCTCACAAGAAAGCGAGTTGAAGAAAGGAGCTCAGGGGCACTGTAATTCACAAACCTGCAGACTTATAAATGACAGCTATCGTCCAAAAATATACTGAAGTAAGGCTGCCAAGAGGACTTGAAAGGGGGGCAGAATTGCAGGAAACCGATTGCAGGAGGTAGACTGGAATTGCAGTTAAAGCACAGGAAAAGAGGCAGAACGTCGACAATGATGCACTTGGCCAAAAAGGGCGTATGCGTTTTTTCCTGAATATATTCAGGAAAAAAAGCATACGCCCTTTTTCGCCAACCAAGCAAGCTTGCAAAGGAAATCTGCACTACAATGAAGTCTCACTTCCCCCCGGTCAAAAGGGCCATCTGAAAAACGTGTAAAATCCAGAAGGCAGGACAGGCCATGGAGAACTGGGAGCCTTGTTATGCTGATGGGCGGGATGGAAATTGCCAACAGCCACTCGGGAGAAGTGTATGGTGTTGCCTGAAACATCTAAAAAACAAAGCAACAGAGCCTAGGGCACTTCCACTTATGGTCCTATAGCTTAGGGAAATTAAAATCTAAAAGACACAGCTACCCCAAAGTTTGGGACGGCTCTGTTTACAAGAACCTCGTTTACGGTACAAGTTCAATATCACAGAAAGTGAGTAATGGATAAAGAAGTTGTGGTACTTACGTACAATGCAATATCACTCAGCAATGAAATCTATGTCATCAGGCCCGTAGCAGCATCATGAGTGGATTCAGGTATGATGATTCTAACTGAAATAAGTCACACAGAAAAAGAAACATCATAAGATATCACTAATACACGGAATGTAAATTTGGCTACACAGGAACTGAATAACAAAACAGAACAGGGTCTCAAATTTAGAAAACCAACTTATGCTTGCTAAGGGTAAAGGTGAGTTGGGGTGCTGCCTAAAACCAGAGATTGAAATGAACACAGATAAAGTTCCTTAATCCAAATATGGAATAGACAAGAGCTACTCCTTGCTCAACGAAATGGACTCAACACCCCATATTAAACGCCTAAGAATGTACCTGACTAGTAAGTATCTTAAAACCTATGGATTGCTATGTCTCCGAAAGAGAATCAAGCGTGTGTACAGGGGCATAAACGCAGCAGTGATATGATTGGAGAGGTTCGGTGAGCAAATGAAGACCCTTTGAAGTCATATTGCATGGTACCCATTCCACGGGTCTCAACTCTCCAGGTTTAAGGGATTCTTCCTTCAGCTAAAACATGCATGTGGAACCCAGAGTATGATCAACCGTGTGATCGGGAGACGTGTTCAAATATGTCTCAGTTCTCGTCCCCTGGTACTCGGGTGCAACATTCCAGACGCTTTACTAACACTCTCCCGACTTGGAGAGTCAGTGCCTTTAACCTCCTGTTTGGCCAAGTTTGCAATTTCTGCGGAAGATGAACAGGAATAGGGAGAACCAATGAGAGACTAGCTGGAGGTGTCTGGACGGGCAAATTTAACTCTCATTTCCCACCAGGAAGAGGAATTAACCAAAGGCTCAGCGTGCCGTGCCGGAACCGGATTAGGGCCTGAAGCAATCCTGCGGTGTTGCGGCCAGCTCACAAGAAAGCGAGTTGAAGAAAGGAGCTCAGGGGCACTGTAATTCACAAACCTGCAGAGTTATAAATGACAGCTATCGTCCAAAAATATACTGAAGTAAGGCTGCCAAGAGGACTTGAAAGCGGGGCAGAATTGCAGGAAACCGATTTCAGGAGGTAGACTGGAATTGCAGTTAAAGCATAGGAAAAGAGGCAGAACGTCCACAATGATGCACTTGGCCAAAAAGGGCGTATGCGTTTTTTCCTGAATATATTCAGGAAAAAACGCATACGCCCTTTTTGGCCAACCAAGCAAGCTTGCAAAGGAAATCTGCACTACAATGAAGACCCACTTCCCCCCGGTCAAAAAGGCCATCAGAAAAAAGTGTAAAATCCAGAAGGCAGGACAGGCCATGGAGAACTGGGGGCCTTGTTATGCTGATGGGCGGGATGTAAATTGCCAACAGCCACTCGGGAGAAGTGTATGGTGTTTCCTGAAACATCTAAAAAACAAAGCAACAGAGCCTAGGGCACTTCCACTTATGGTCCTATAGCTTAGGGAAATTAAAATCAAAAAGACACAGCCACCCCAAAGTTTGGGACGGCTCTGTTTACAAGAACCTCATTTACGGTACAAGTTCAATATCGCAGAAAGTGAGTAATGGATAAAGAAGTTGTGGTACTTACGTACAATGCAATATCACTCAGCAATGAAATCTATGTCATCAGGCCCGTAGCAGCATAATGAGTGGATTCAGGTATGATGATTCCAACTGAAATAAGTCACACAGAAAAAGAAACATCATAAGATATCACTAATACACGGAATGTAAACTTGGCTACACAGGAACTGAATTACAAAACAGAACAGGGTCTCAAATTTAGAAAACCAACTTATGCTTGCTAAGGGTAAAGGTGAGTTGGGGTGCTGCCTAAAACCAGAGATTGAAATGAACACAGATAAAGTTCCTTAAGCCAAATGTGGAATAGAAAAGAGCTACTCCTTGCTCAACGAAATGGACTCAACACCCCATATTAAACGCCTAAGAATGTACCTGACTAGTAAGTATCTTAAAACCTATGGATTGCTATGTCTCCGAAAGAGAATCAAGCATGTGTACAGGGGCATAAACGCAGCAGTGATAGGATTGGAGAGGTTCGGTGAGCAAATGAAGACCCTTTGAAGTCATATTGCATGGTACCCATTCCACGGGTCTCAACTCTCCAGGTTTAAGGGATTCTTCCTTCAGCTAAAACATGCATGTGGAACCCAGAGTATGATAAATCGTGCGATCGGGAGACGTGTTCAAATATATATCAGTTCTCGTCCCCTGGTACTCGGGTGCAACATTGCAGACGCTTTACTAACACTCTCCCGACTTGGAGAGTCAGTGCCTTTAACCTCCTGTTTGGCCCAGTTTGCAATTTCTGCGGAAGATGAACAGGAATAGGGAGAACCAATGAGAGACTAGCTGGAGGTGTCTGGACGGGCAAATTTAACTCTCATTTCCCACCAGGAAGAGGAATTAACCAAAGGCTCAGCGTGCCGTGCCGGAACCAGATTAGGGCCTGAAGCAATCCTGCGGTGTTGCGGCCAGCTCACAAGAAACCGAGTTGAAGAAAGGAGCTCAGGGGCACTGTAATTCACAAACCTGCAGAGTTATAAATGACAGCTCTCGTCCAAAAATATACTGAAGTAAGGCTGCCAAGAGGACTTGAAAGCGGGGCAGAATTGCAAGAAACCGATTTCAGGAGGTAGACTGGAATTGCAGTTTTTAAAGCAT
>NW_028132699.1:0-83645 GCF_964374135.1 Grampus griseus
GGAAGGGTTAGGGTTTGGGTTCGGGCTAGGGTTACGGTTAGGGGACGGGGACGGTTTAGGGTCCAGGTGAGGGTACGACAACGCTTTAGGGGGAGCGTACGTGTGAGGGCGCGGGTTAGTGTCAGCGTACGGGTTAGGATTAGGGGACGGGTGAGGGTCAGGCTTCGGGGAATGGTTAGGGTTCGGGTTCGGGCTAGGGTTAGGGTTAGGGGACGGGGACGGTTTAGGGTCCAGGTGAGGGTACGACAACGCTTTAGGGGGAGCGTACGTGTGAGGGCGAGGGTTAGTGTCAGCGTACGTGTTAGGATTATAGGACGGGTGAGTGTCAGGCTTCGGGGAAGGGCTAGGGTTCGGGTTCGGGCTAGGGTTAGGGGACAGGGACGGTTTAGGGTCCAGGTGAGGGTACGACAACGCTTTAGGGGGAGCGTACGTGTGAGGGCGCCGGTTAGTGTCAGCGTACGGGTTAGGATTAGGTGACGGGTGAGGGTCAGGCGTCGGGGAAGGGTTAGGGTTCGGGTTCGGGCTAGGATTAGGGTTAGGCGACGGGGACGGTTTAGGGTCCAGGTGAGGGTACGACAACGCTTTAGGGGGAGCGTACGTGTGAGGGCGCGGGTTAGTGTCAGCGTACGGTTTAGGATTAGGGTACGGGTGAGGGTCAGGCTTCGGGGAAGAGTTAGGGTTAGGGTTCGGGCTACGGTTAGGGATAGGGGTCCGGGACGGTATAGGGTCCAGGTGAGGGTACGACAACGCTTTAGGGGGAGCTTACGTGTGAGGGCATGGGTTAGTGTCAGCCTACGGGTTAGGATTAGGGGACGGGTGAGGGTCAGGCTTCGGGGAAGGGTTAGGGTTCGGGTTCGGGCTAGGGTTAGGGTTAGGGGATGGGGACGGTTTAGGGTCCAGGTGAGGGTACGACAACGCTTTAGGGGGAGCGTACGTGTGAGGGCGCGGGTTAGTGTCAGCGTACGGGTTAGCATTAGGGGACGGGTGAGGGTCAGGCTTCCGGGAAGGGTTAAGGTTCTGGTTAGGGCTAGAGTTAGGGTTAGGGGACGGGGACGGTTTAGGGTCCAGGTGAGGGTACGACAACGCTTTAGGGGGAGCGTACGTGTGAGGGCGCGGTTTAGTGTCAGCGTACGGGTTAGGATTAGGGGACGGGTGAGGTTCAGGCTTCGGGGAAGTGTTAGGGTTTGGGTTCGGGCTAGGGTTAGGGTTAGGGGACGGGGACGGTTTAGGGTCCAGGTGAGGGTACGACAACGCTTTAGGGGGAGCGTACGTGTGAGGGCGCGGGTTCAGTGTCAGCGTACGGTTTAGGATTAGGGGACGGGTGAGGGTCAGGCTTCGGGGAAGGGTTAGGGTTAGGGTTCGGGCTAGGTTTAGGGTTAGGGGACGGGGACGGTTTAGGGTCCAGGTGAGGGTACGACAACGCTTTAGGGGGAGCGTACGTGTGAGGGCGCGGGTCAGTGTCAGCGTACGGGTTAGGATTAGGGGACGGGTGAGGGTCAGGCTTCGGGGAAGGGTTAGGGTTAGGGTTCGGGCTAGGTTTAGGGTTAGGGGACGGGGACGGTTTAGGGTCCAGGTGAGGGTACGACAACGCTTTAGGGGGAGCGTACGTGTGAGGGCGTGGGTCAGTGTCAGCGTACGGGTTAGGATTAGGGGACGGGTGAGGGTCAGGCTTCGGGGAAGGGTTAGGGTTAGGCTTCGGGCTAGGGTTAGGGTTAAGGGAAGGGGACGGTTTAGGGTCCAGGTGAGGGTATGACAACGCTTTAGGGGGAGCGTACGTGTGAGGGCGCGGGTCAGTGTCAGCGTACGGGTTAGGATTAGGGGAAGGGTGAGGGTCAGGCTTCGGGGAAGGGTTAGGGTTAGGGTTCGGGCTAGGGTTAGGGTTAGGGGACGGGGACGGTTTAGGGTCCAGGTGAGGGGACGACAACGCTTTAGGGGGAGCGTACGTGTGAGGGCGCGTGTCAGTGTCAGCGTACGGGTTAGGATTAGGGGACGGGTGAGGGTCAGGCTTCGGGGAAGGGTTAGGGTTAGGGTTCGGGCTAGGGTTAGGGTTAGGGGACGGGGACGGTTTAGGGTCCAGGTGAGGGTACGACAACGCTTTAGGGGGAGCGTACGTGTGAGGGCGCGGGTCAGTGTCAGCGTACGGGTTAGGATTAGGGGACGGGTGAGGGTCAGGCTTCGGGGAAGGGTTAGGGTTAGGGTTCGGGCTAGGGTTAGGGTTAGGGGACGGGGACGGTTTAGGTAGGATTAGGGACGGGTGAGGGTCAGGCTTCGGGGAAGGGTTAGGGTTAGGGTTCGGGCTGTCAGCGTACGGGTTAGGATTAGGGGACGGGTGAGGGTCAGGCTTCGGGGAAGGGTTAGGGTTAGGGTTCGGGCTAGGGTTAGGGTTAGGGGACGGGGACGGTTTAGGGTCCAGGTGAGGGTACGACAACGCTTTAGGGGGAGCGTACGTGTGAGGGCGCGGGTCAGTGTCAGCGTACGGGTTAGGATTAGGGGACGGGTGAGGGTCAGGCTTCGGGGAAGGGTTAGGGTTAGGGTTCGGGCTAGGGTTAGGGTTAGGGGACGGGGACGGTTTAGGGTCCAGGTGAGTGTACGACAACGCTTTAGGGGGAGCGTACGTGTGAGGGCGCGGGTCAGTGTCAGCGTACGGGTTAGGATTAGGGGACGGGTGAGGGTCAGGCTTCGGGGAAGGGTTAGGGTTAGGGTTCGGGCTAGGGTTAGGGTTAGGGGACGGGGACGGTTTAGGGTCCAGGTGAGGGTACGACAACGCTTTAGGGGGAGCGTACGTGTGAGGGCGCGGGTCAGTGTCAGCGTACGGGTTAGGATTAGGGGACGGGTGAGGGTCAGGCTTCGGGGAAGGGTTAGGGTTAGGGTTCGGGCTAGGGTTAGGGTTAGGGGACGGGGACGGTTTAGGGTCCAGGTGAGGGTACGACAACGCTTTAGGGGGAGCGTACGTGTGAGGGCGCGGGTCAGTGTCAGCGTACGGGTTAGGATTAGGGGACGGGTGAGTGTCAGGCTTCGGGGAAGGGTTAGGGTTAGGGTTCGGGCTAGGGTTAGGGTTAGGGGACGGGGACGGTTTAGGGTCCAGGTGAGGGGACGACAACGCTTTAGGGGGAGCGTACGTGTGAGGGCGCGGGTCAGTGTCAGCGTACGGGTTAGGATTAGGGGACGGGTGAGGGTCAGGCTTCGGGGAAGGGTTAGGGTTAGGGTTCGGGCTAGGGTTAGGGTTAGGGGACGGGGACGGTTTAGGGTCCAGGTGAGGGGACGACAACGCTTTAGGGGGAGCGTACGTGTGAGGGCGCGGGTCAGTGTCAGCGTACGGGTTAGGATTAGGGGACGGGTGAGGGTCAGGCTTCGGGGAAGGGTTAGGGTTAGGGTTCGGGCTAGGGTTAGGGTTAGGGGACGGGGACGGTTTAGGGTCCAGGTGAGGGTACGACAACGCTTTAGGGGGAGCGTACGTGTGAGGGTGCGGGTCAGTGTCAGCGTACGGGTTAGGATTAGGGGACGGGTGAGGGTCAGGCTTCGGGGAAGGGTTAGGGTTAGGGTTCGGGCTAGGGTTAGTGAGGGGACGGGGACGGTTTAGGGTCCAGGTGAGGGTACGACAACGCTTTAGGGGGAGCGTACGTGTGAGGGCGCGGGTCAGTGTCAGCGTACGGGTTAGGATTAGGGGACGGGTGAGGGTCAGGCTTCGGGGAAGGTTTAGGGTTAGGGTTCGGGCTAGGGTTAGGGTTAGGGGACGGGGACGGTTTAGGGTCCAGGTGAGGGGACGACAACGCTTTAGGGGGAGCGTACGTGTGAGGGCGCGGGTCAGTGTCAGCGTACGGGTTAGGATTAGGGGACGGGTGAGGGTCAGGCTTCGGGGAAGGGTTAGGGTTAGGGTTCGGGCTAGGGTTAGGGTTAGGGGACGGGGACGGTTTAGGGTCCAGGTGAGGGTACGACAACGCTTTAGGGGGAGCGTACGTGTGAGGGCGCGGGTCAGTGTCAGCGTACGGGTTAGGATTAGGGGACGGGTGAGGGTCAGGCTTCGGGGAAGGTTTAGGGTTAGGGTTCGGGCTAGGGTTAGGGTTAGGGGACGGGGACGGTTTAGGGTCCAGGTGAGGGTACGACAACGCTTTAGGGGGAGCGTACGTGTGAGGGCGCGGGTCAGTGTCAGCGTACGGGTTAGGATTAGGGGACGGGTGAGGGTCAGGCTTCGGGGAAGGGTTAGGGTTAGGGTTCGGGCTAGGGTTAGGGTTAGGGGACGGGGACGGTTTAGGGTCCAGGTGAGGGTACGACAACGCTTTAGGGGGAGCGTACGTGTGAGGGCGCGGGTCAGTGTCAGCGTACGGGTTAGGATTAGGGGACGGGTGAGGGTCAGGCTTCGGGGAAGGGTTAGGGTTAGGGTTCGGGCTAGGGTTAGGGTTAGGGGACGGGGACGGTTTAGGGTCCAGGTGAGGGTACGACAACGGTTTAGGGGGAGCGTACGTGTGAGGGCGCGGGTCAGTGTCAGCGTACGGGTTAGGATTAGGGGACGGGTGAGGGTCAGGCTTCGGGGAAGGGTTAGGGTTAGGGTTCGGGCTAGGGTTAGGGTTAGGGGACGGGGACGGTTTAGGGTCCAGGTGAGGGTACGACAACGCTTTAGTGGGAGCGTACGTGTGAGGGCGCGGGTTAGTGTCAGCGTACGGGTTAGGATTAGGGGACCGGTGAGGGTCAGGCTTCGGGGAAGGGTTAGGGTTAGGGTTCGGGCTAGGGTTAGGGTTAGGGGACGGGGACGGTTTAGGGTCCAGGTGAGGGTACGACAATGCTTTAGGGGGAGCGTACGTGTGAGGGCGCGGGTTAGTGTCAGCGTACGGGTTAGGATTAAGGGACGGGTGAGGGTCAGGCTTCGGGGAAGGGTTAGGGTTAGGGTTCGGGCTAGGGTTAGGGTTAGGGGACGGGGACGGTTTAGGGTCCAGGTGAGGGTACGACAACGCTTTAGGGGGAGCGTACGTGTGAGGGCGCGGGTCAGTGTCAGCGTACGGGTTAGGATTAGGGGACGGGTGAGGGTCAGGCTTCGGGGAAGGGTTAGTGTTAGGGTTCGGGCTAGGGTTAGGGTTAGGGGACGGGGACGGTTTAGGGTCCAGGTGAGGGTACGACAACGCTTTAGGGGGAGCGTACGTGTGAGGGCGCGGGTCAGTGTCAGCGTACGGGTTAGGATTAGGGGACGGGTGAGGGTCAGGCTTCGGGGAAGGGTTAGGGTTAGGGTTCGGGCTAGGGTTAGGGTTAGGGGACGGGGACGGTTTAGGGTCCAGGTGAGGGTACGACAACGCTTTAGGGGGAGCGTACGTGTGAGGGCGCCTGTCAGTGTCAGCGTACGGGTTAGGATTAGGGGACGGGTGAGGGTCAGGCTTCAGGGAAGTGTTAGGGTTAGGGTTCGGGCTAGGGTTAGGGTTAGGGGACGGGGACGGTTTAGGGTCCAGGTGAGGGTACGACAACGCTTTAGGGGGAGCGTACGTGTGAGGGCGCGGGTCAGTGTCAGCGTACGGGTTAGGATTAGGGGACGGGTGAGGGTCAGGCTTCGGGGAAGGGTTAGGGTTAGGGTTCGGGCTAGGGTTAGGGTTAGGGGACGGGGACGGTTTAGGGTCCAGGTGAGGGTACGACAACGCTTTAGGGGGAGCGTACGTGTGAGGGCGCGGGTCAGTGTCAGCGTACGGGTTAGGATTAGGGGACGGGTGAGGGTCAGGCTTCGGGGAAGGGTTAGGGTTAGGGTTTGGGCTAGGGTTAGGGGACGGGGACGGGGACGGTTTAGGGTCCAGGTGAGGGTACGACAACGCTTTAGGGGGAGCGTACGTGTGAGGGCGCGGGTCAGTGTCAGCGTACGGGTTAGGATTAGGGGACGGGTGAGGGTCAGGCTTCGGGGAAGGGTTAGGGTTAGGGTTCGGGCTAGGGTTAGGGTTAGGGGACGGGGACGGTTTAGGGTCCAGGTGAGGGTACGACAACGCTTTAGGGGGAGCGTACGTGTGAGGGCGCGGGTCAGTGTCAGCGTACGGGTTAGGATTAGGGGACGGGTGAGGGTCAGGCTTCGGGGAAGTGTTAGGGTTAGGGTTCGGGCTAGGGTTAGGGTTAGGGGACGGGGACGGTTTAGGGTCCAGGTGAGGGTACGACAACGCTTTAGGGGGAGCGTACGTGTGAGGGCGCGGGTCAGTGTCAGCGTACGGGTTAGGATTAGGGGACGGGTGAGGGTCAGGCTTCGGGGAAGGGTTAGGGTTAGGGTTCGGGCTAGGGTTAGGGTTAGGGGACGGGGACGGTTTAGGGTCCAGGTGAGGGTACGACAACGCTTTAGGGGGAGCGTACGTGTGAGGGCGCGGGTCAGTGTCAGCGTACGGGTTAGGATTAGGGGACGGGTGAGGGTCAGGCTTCGGGGAAGGGTTAGGGTTAGGGTTCGGGCTAGGGTTAGGGTTAGGGGACGGGGACGGTTTAGGGTCCAGGTGAGGGGACGACAACGCTTTAGGGGGAGCGTACGTGTGAGGGCGCGGGTCAGTGTCAGCGTACGGGTTAGGATTAGGGGACGGGTGAGGGTCAGGCTTCGGGGAAGGGTTAGGGTTAGGGTTCGGGCTAGGGTTAGGGTTAGGGGACGGGGACGGTTTAGGGTCCAGGTGAGGGTACGACAACGCTTTAGGGGGAGCGTACGTGTGAGGGTGCGGGTCAGTGTCAGCGTACGGGTTAGGATTAGGGGACGGGTGAGGGTCAGGCTTCGGGGAAGGGTTAGGGTTAGGGTTTGGGCTAGGGTTAGTGAGGGGACGGGGACGGTTTAGGGTCCAGGTGAGGGTACGACAACGCTTTAGGGGGAGCGTACGTGTGAGGGCGCGGGTCAGTGTCAGCGTACGGGTTAGGATTAGGGGACGGGTGAGGGTCAGGCTTCGGGGAAGGTTTAGGGTTAGGGTTCGGGCTAGGGTTAGGGTTAGGGGACGGGGACGGTTTAGGGTCCAGGTGAGGGGACGACAACGCTTTAGGGGGAGCGTACGTGTGAGGGCGCGGGTCAGTGTCAGCGTACGGGTTAGGATTAGGGGACGGGTGAGGGTCAGGCTTCGGGGAAGGGTTAGGGTTAGGGTTCGGGCTAGGGTTAGGGTTAGGGGACGGGGACGGTTTAGGGTCCAGGTGAGGGTACGACAACGCTTTAGGGGGAGCGTACGTGTGAGGGCGCGGGTCAGTGTCAGCGTACGGGTTAGGATTAGGGGACGGGTGAGGGTCAGGCTTCGGGGAAGGGTTAGGGTTAGGGTTTGGGCTAGGGTTAGGGGACGGGGACGGGGACGGTTTAGGGTCCAGGTGAGGGTACGACAACGCTTTAGGGGGAGCGTACGTGTGAGGGCGCGGGTCAGTGTCAGCGTACGGGTTAGGATTAGGGGACGGGTGAGGGTCAGGCTTCGGGGAAGGGTTAGGGTTAGGGTTCGGGCTAGGGTTAGGGTTAGGGGACGGGGACGGTTTAGGGTCCAGGTGAGGGTACGACAACGCTTTAGGGGGAGCGTACGTGTGAGGGCGCGGGTCAGTGTCAGCGTACGGGTTAGGATTAGGGGACGGGTGAGGGTCAGGCTTCGGGGAAGGGTTAGGGTTAGGGTTCGGGCTAGGGTTAGGGTTAGGGGACGGGGACGGTTTAGGGTCCAGGTGTGGGTACGACAACGCTTTAGGGGGAGCGTACGTGTGAGGGCGCGGGTCAGTGTCAGCGTACGGGTTAGGATTAGGGGACGGGTGAGGGTCAGGCTTCGGGGAAGGGTTAGGGTTAGGGTTCGGGCTAGGGTTAGGGTTAGGGGACGGGGACGGTTTAGGGTCCAGGTGAGGGTACGACAACGGTTTAGGGGGAGCGTACGTGTGAGGGCGCGGGTCAGTGTCAGCGTACGGGTTAGGATTAGGGGACGGGTGAGGGTCAGGCTTCGGGGAAGGGTTAGGGTTAGGGTTCGGGCTAGGGTTAGGATTAGGGGACGGGGACGGTTTAGGGTCCAGGTGAGGGTACGACAACGCTTTAGGGGGAGCGTACGTGTGAGGGCGCGGGTTAGTGTCAGCGTACGGGTTAGGATTAGGGGACCGGTGAGGGTCAGGCTTCGGGGAAGGGTTAGGGTTAGGGTTCGGGCTAGGGTTAGGGTTAGGGGACGGGGACGGTTTAGGGTCCAGGTGAGGGTACGACAATGCTTTAGGGGGAGCGTACGTGTGAGGGCGCGGGTTAGTGTCAGCGTACGGGTTAGGATTAGGGGACGGGTGAGGGTCAGGCTTCGGGGAAGGGTTAGGGTTAGGGTTCGGGCTAGGGTTAGGGTTAGGGGACGGGGACGGTTTAGGGTCCAGGTGAGGGTACGACAACGCTTTAGGGGGAGCGTACGTGTGAGGGCGCGGGTCAGTGTCAGCGTACGGGTTAGGATTAGGGGACGGGTGAGGGTCAGGCTTCGGGGAAGGGTTAGTGTTAGGGTTCGGGCTAGGGTTAGGGTTAGGGGACGGGGACGGTTTAGGGTCCAGGTGAGGGGACGACAACGCTTTAGGGGGAGCGTACGTGTGAGGGCGCGGGTCAGTGTCAGCGTACGGGTTAGGATTAGGGGACGGGTGAGGGTCAGGCTTCGGGGAAGGGTTAGGGTTAGGGTTCGGGCTAGGGTTAGGGTTAGGGGACGGGGACGGTTTAGGGTCCAGGTGAGGGTACGACAACGCTTTAGGGGGAGCGTACGTGTGAGGGCGCCTGTCAGTGTCAGCGTACGGGTTAGGATTAGGGGACGGGTGAGGGTCAGGCTTCGGGGAAGTGTTAGGGTTAGGGTTCGGGCTAGGGTTAGGGTTAGGGGACGGGGACGGTTTAGGGTCCAGGTGAGGGTACGACAACGCTTTAGGGGGAGCGTACGTGTGAGGGCGCGGGTCAGTGTCAGCGTACGGGTTAGGATTAGGGGACGGGTGAGGGTCAGGCTTCGGGGAAGGGTTAGGGTTAGGGTTCGGGCTAGGGTTAGGGTTAGGGGACGGGGACGGTTTAGGGTCCAGGTGAGGGTACGACAACGCTTTAGGGGGAGCGTACGTGTGAGGGCGCGGGTCAGTGTCAGCGTACGGGTTAGGATTAGGGGACGGGTGAGGGTCAGGCTTCGGGGAAGGGTTAGGGTTAGGGTTTGGGCTAGGGTTAGGGGACGGGGACGGGGACGGTTTAGGGTCCAGGTGAGGGTACGACAACGCTTTAGGGGGAGCGTACGTGTGAGGGCGCGGGTCAGTGTCAGCGTACGGGTTAGGATTAGGGGACGGGTGTGGGTCAGGCTTCGGGGAAGGGTTAGGGTTAGGGTTCGGGCTAGGGTTAGGGTTAGGGGACGGGGACGGTTTAGGGTCCAGGTGAGGGTACGACAACGCTTTAGGGGGAGCGTACGTGTGAGGGCGCGGGTCAGTGTCAGCGTACGGGTTAGGATTAGGGGACGGGTGAGGGTCAGGCTTCGGGGAAGTGTTAGGGTTAGGGTTCGGGCTAGGGTTAGGGTTAGGGGACGGGGACGGTTTAGGGTCCAGGTGAGGGTACGACAACGCTTTAGGGGGAGCGTACGTGTGAGGGCGCGGGTCAGTGTCAGCGTACGGGTTAGGATTAGGGGACGGGTGAGGGTCAGGCTTCGGGGAAGGGTTAGGGTTAGGGTTCGGGCTAGGGTTAGGGTTAGGGGACGGGGACGGTTTAGGGTCCAGGTGAGGGTACGACAACGCTTTAGGGGGAGCGTACGTGTGAGGGCGCGGGTCAGTGTCAGCGTACGGGTTAGGATTAGGGGACGGGTGAGGGTCAGGCTTCGGGGAAGGGTTAGGGTTAGGGTTTGGGCTAGGGTTAGGGGACGGGGACGGGGACGGGGACGGTTTAGGGTCCAGGTGAGGGTACGACAACGCTTTAGGGGGAGCGTACGTGTGAGGGCGCGGGTCAGTGTCAGCGTACGGGTTAGGATTAGGGGACGGCTGAGGGTCAGGCTTCGGGGAAGGGTTAGGGTTAGGGTTCGGGCTAGGGTTAGGGTTAGGGGACGGGGACGGTTTAGGGTCCAGGTGAGGGTACGACAACGCTTTAGGGGGAGCGTACGTGTGAGGGCGCGGGTCAGTGTCAGCGTACGGGTTAGGATTAGGGGACGGGTGAGGGTCAGGCTTCGGGGAAGGGTTAGGGTTAGGGTTCGGGCTAGGGTTAGGGTTAGGGGACGGGGACGGTTTAGGGTCCAGGTGAGGGTACGACAACGCTTTAGGGGGAGCGTACGTGTGAGGGCGCGGGTCAGTGTCAGCGTACGGGTTAGGATTAGGGGACGGGTGAGGGTCAGGCTTCGGGGAAGGGTTAGGGTTAGGGTTCGGGCTAGGGTTAGGGTTAGGGGACGGGGACGGTTTAGGGTCCAGGTGAGGGGACGACAACGCTTTAGGGGGAGCGTACGTGTGAGGGCGCGGGTCAGTGTCAGCGTACGGGTTAGGATTAGGGGACGGGTGAGGGTCAGGCTTCGGGGAAGGGTTAGGGTTAGGGTTCGGGCTAGGGTTAGGGTTAGGGGACGGGGACGGTTTAGGGTCCAGGTGAGGGTACGACAACGCTTTAGGGGGAGCGTACGTGTGAGGGCGCGGGTCAGTGTCAGCGTACGGGTTAGGATTAGGGGACGGGTGAGGGTCAGGCTTCGGGGAAGGGTTAGGGTTAGGGTTCGGGCTAGGGTTAGGGTTAGGGGATGGGGACGGTTTAGGGTCCAGGTGTGGGTACGACAACGCTTTAGGGGGAGCGTACGTGTGAGGGCGCGGGTCAGTGTCAGCGTACGGGTTAGGATTAGGGGACGGGTGAGGGTCAGGCTTCGGGGAAGGGTTAGGGTTAGGGTTCGGGCTAGGGTTAGGGTTAGGGGACGGGGACGGTTTAGGGTCCAGGTGAGGGTACGACAACGCTTTAGGGGGAGCGTACGTGTGAGGGCGCGGGTCAGTGTCAGCGTACGGGTTAGGATTAGGGGACGGGTGAGGGTCAGGCTTCGGGGAAGGGTTAGGGTTAGGGTTCGGGCTAGGGTTAGGGTTAGGGGACGGGGACGGTTTAGGGTCCAGGTGAGGGTACGAAAACGGTTTAGGGGGAGCGTACGTGTGAGGGCGCGGGTCAGTGTCAGCGTACGGGTTAGGATTAGGGGACGGGTGAGGGTCAGGCTTCGGGGAAGGTTTAGGGTTAGGGTTCGGGCTAGGGTTAGGGGACGGGGACGGGGACGGTTTAGGGTCCAGGTGAGGGTACGACAACGCTTTAGGGGGAGCGTACGTGTGAGGGCGCGGGTCAGTGTCAGCGTACGGGTTAGGATTAGGGGACGGGTGAGGGTCAGGCTTCGGGGAAGGGTTAGGGTTAGGGTTCGGGCTAGGGTTAGGGTTAGGGGACGGGGACGGTTTAGGGTCCAGGTGAGGGTACGACAACGCTTTAGGGGGAGCGTACGTGTGAGGGCGCGGGTCAGTGTCAGCGTACGGGTTAGGATTAGGGGACGGGTGAGGGTCAGGCTTCGGGGAAGGGTTAGGGTTAGGGTTCGGGCTAGGGTTAGGGTTAGGGGACGGGGACGGTTTAGGGTCCAGGTGTGGGTACGAAAACGCTTTAGGGGGAGCGTACGTGTGAGGGCGCGGGTCAGTGTCAGCGTACGGGTTAGGATTAGGGGACGGGTGAGGGTCAGGCTTCGGGGAAGGGTTAGGGTTAGGGTTCGGGCTAGGGTTAGGGTTAGGGGACGGGGACGGTTTAGGGTCCAGGTGAGGGGACGACAACGCTTTAGGGGGAGCGTACGTGTGAGGGCGCGGGTCAGTGTCAGCGTACGGGTTAGGATTAGGGGACGGGTGAGTGTCAGGCTTCGGGGAAGGGTTAGGGTTAGGGTTCGGGCTAGGGTTAGGGTTAGGGGACGGGGACGGTTTAGGGTCCAGGTGAGGGGACGACAACGCTTTAGGGGGAGCGTACATGTGAGGGCGCGGGTCAGTGTCAGCGTACGGGTTAGGATTAGGGGACGGGTGAGGGTCAGGCTTCGGGGAAGGGTTAGGGTTAGGGTTCGGGCTAGGGTTAGGGTTAGGGGACGGGGACGGTTTAGGGTCCAGGTGAGGGGACGACAACGCTTTAGGGGGAGCGTACGTGTGAGGGCGCGGGTCAGTGTCAGCGTACGGGTTAGGATTAGGGGACGGGTGAGGGTCAGGCTTCGGGGAAGGGTTAGGGTTAGGGTTCGGGCTAGGGTTAGGGTTAGGGGACGGGGACGGTTTAGGGTCCAGGTGAGGGTACGACAACGCTTTAGGGGGAGCGTACGTGTGAGGGTGCGGGTCAGTGTCAGCGTACGGGTTAGGATTAGGGGACGGGTGAGGGTCAGGCTTCGGGGAAGGGTTAGGGTTAGGGTTCGGGCTAGGGTTAGTGAGGGGACGGGGACGGTTTAGGGTCCAGGTGAGGGTACGACAACGCTTTAGGGGGAGCGTACGTGTGAGGGCGCGGGTCAGTGTCAGCGTACGGGTTAGGATTAGGGGACGGGTGAGGGTCAGGCTTCGGGGAAGGTTTAGGGTTAGGGTTCGGGCTAGGGTTAGGGTTAGGGGACGGGGACGGTTTAGGGTCCAGGTGAGGGGACGACAACGCTTTAGGGGGAGCGTACGTGTGAGGGCGCGGGTCAGTGTCAGCGTACGGGTTAGGATTAGGGGACGGGTGAGGGTCAGGCTTCGGGGAAGGGTTAGGGTTAGGGTTCGGGCTAGGGTTAGGGTTAGGGGACGGGGACGGTTTAGGGTCCAGGTGAGGGGACGACAACGCTTTAGGGGGAGCGTACGTGTGAGGGCGCGGGTCAGTGTCAGCGTACGGGTTAGGATTAGGGGACGGGTGAGGGTCAGGCTTCGGGGAAGGGTTAGGGTTAGGGTTCGGGCTAGGGTTAGGGTTAGGGGACGGGGACGGTTTAGGGTCCAGGTGAGGGGACGACAACGCTTTAGGGGGAGCGTACGTGTGAGGGCGCGGGTCAGTGTCAGCGTACGGGTTAGGATTAGGGGACGGGTGAGGGTCAGGCTTCGGGGAAGGGTTAGGGTTAGGGTTCGGGCTAGGGTTAGGGTTAGGGGACGGGGACGGTTTAGGGTCCAGGTGAGGGGACGACAACGCTTTAGGGGGAGCGTACGTGTGAGGGCGCGGGTCAGTGTCAGCGTACGGGTTAGGATTAGGGGACGGGTGAGGGTCAGGCTTCGGGGAAGGGTTAGGGTTAGGGTTCGGGATAGGGTTAGGGTTAGGGGACGGGGACGGTTTAGGGTCCAGGTGAGGGTACGACAACGCTTTAGGGGGAGCGTACGTGTGAGGGTGCGGGTCAGTGTCAGCGTACGGGTTAGGATTAGGGGACGGGTGAGGGTCAGGCTTCGGGGAAGGGTTAGGGTTAGGGTTCGGGCTAGGGTTAGTGAGGGGACGGGGACGGTTTAGGGTCCAGGTGAGGGTACGACAACGCTTTAGGGGGAGCGTACGTGTGAGGGCGCGGGTCAGTGTCAGCGTACGGGTTAGGATTAGGGGACGGGTGAGGGTCAGGCTTCGGGGAAGGTTTAGGGTTAGGGTTCGGGCTAGGGTTAGGGTTAGGGGACGGGGACGGTTTAGGGTCCAGGTGAGGGTACGACAACGCTTTAGGGGGAGCGTACGTGTGAGGGCGCGGGTCAGTGTCAGCGTACGGGTTAGGATTAGGGGACGGGTGAGGGTCAGGCTTCGGGGAAGGGTTAGGGTTAGGGTTCGGGCTAGGGTTAGGGTTAGGGGACGGGGACGGTTTAGGGTCCAGGTGAGGGGACGACAACGCTTTAGGGGGAGCGTACGTGTGAGGGCGCGGGTCAGTGTCAGCGTACGGGTTAGGATTAGGGGACGGGTGAGGGTCAGGCTTCGGGGAAGGGTTAGGGTTAGGGTTCGGGCTAGGGTTAGGGTTAGGGGACGGGGACGGTTTAGGGTCCAGGTGAGGGTACGACAACGCTTTAGGGGGAGCGTACGTGTGAGGGCGCGGGTCAGTGTCAGCGTACGGGTTAGGATTAGGGGACGGGTGAGGGTCAGGCTTCGGGGAAGGGTTAGGGTTAGGCTTCGGGCTAGGGTTAGGGTTAAGGGAAGGGGACGGTTTAGGGTCCAGGTGAGGGTATGACAACGCTTTAGGGGGAGCGTACGTGTGAGGGCGCGGGTCAGTGTCAGCGTACGGGTTAGGATTAGGGGAAGGGTGAGGGTCAGGCTTCGGGGAAGGGTTAGGGTTAGGGTTCGGGCTAGGGTTAGGGTTAGGGGACGGGGACGGTTTAGGGTACAGGTGAGGGGACGACAACGCTTTAGGGGGAGCGTATGTGTGAGGGCGCGTGTCAGTGTCAGCGTACGGGTTAGGATTAGGGGACGGGTGAGGGTCAGGCTTCGGGGAAGGGTTAGGGTTAGGGTTCGGGCTAGGGTTAGGGTTAGGGGACGGGGACGGTTTAGGGTCCAGGTGTGGGTACGACAACGCTTTAGGGGGAGCGTACGTGTGAGGGCGCGGGTCAGTGTCAGCGTACGGGTTAGGATTAGGGGACGGGTGAGGGTCAGGCTTCGGGGAAGGGTTAGGGTTAGGGTTCGGGCTAGGGTTAGGGTTAGGGGACGGGGACGGTTTAGGGTCCAGGTGAGGGTACGACAACGCTTTAGGGGGAGCGTACGTGTGAGGGCGCGGGTCAGTGTCAGCGTACGGGTTAGGATTAGGGGACGGGTGAGGGTCAGGCTTCGGGGAAGGGTTAGGGTTAGGGTTCGGGCTAGGGTTAGGGTTAGGGGACGGGGACGGTTTAGGGTCCAGGTGAGGGGACGACAACGCTTTAGGGGGAGCGTACGTGTGAGGGCGCGGGTCAGTGTCAGCGTACGGGTTAGGATTAGGGGACGGGTGAGTGTCAGGCTTCGGGGAAGGGTTAGGGTTAGGGTTCGGGCTAGGGTTAGGGTTAGGGGACGGGGACGGTTTAGGGTCCAGGTGAGGGGACGACAACGCTTTAGGGGGAGCGTACGTGTGAGGGCGCGGGTCAGTGTCAGCGTACGGGTTAGGATTAGGGGACGGGTGAGGGTCAGGCTTCGGGGAAGGGTTAGGGTTAGGGTTCGGGCTAGGGTTAGGGTTAGGGGACGGGGACGGTTTAGGGTCCAGGTGAGGGGACGACAACGCTTTAGGGGGAGCGTACGTGTGAGGGCGCGGGTCAGTGTCAGAGTACGGGTTAGGATTAGGGGACGGGTGAGGGTCAGGCTTCGGGGAAGGGTTAGGGTTAGGGTTCGGGCTAGGGTTAGGGTTAGGGGACGGGGACGGTTTAGGGTCCAGGTGAGGGTACGACAACGCTTTAGGGGGAGCGTACGTGTGAGGGTGCGGGTCAGTGTCAGCGTACGGGTTAGGATTAGGGGACGGGTGAGGGTCAGGCTTCGGGGAAGGGTTAGGGTTAGGGTTCGGGCTAGGGTTAGGGTTAGGGGACGGGGACGGTTTAGGGTCCAGGTGAGGGGACGACAACGCTTTAGGGGGAGCGTACGTGTGAGGGCGCGGGTCAGTGTCAGCGTACGGGTTAGGATTAGGGGACGGGTGAGGGTCAGGCTTCGGGGAAGTGTTAGGGTTAGGGTTCGGGCTAGGGTTAGGGTTAGGGGACGGGGACGGTTTAGGGTCCAGGTGAGGGTACGACAACGCTTTAGGGGGAGCGTACGTGTGAGGGCGCGGGTCAGTGTCAGCGTACGGGTTAGGATTAGGGGACGGGTGAGGGTCAGGCTTCGGGGAAGGTTTAGGGTTAGGGTTCGGGCTAGGGTTAGGGTTAGGGGACGGGGACGGTTTAGGGTCCAGGTGAGGGTACGACAACGCTTTAGGGGGAGCGTACGTGTGAGGGCGCAGGTCAGTGTCAGCGTACGGGTTAGGATTAGGGGACGGGTGAGGGTCAGGCTTCGGGGAAGGGTTAGGGTTAGGGTTCGGGCTAGGGTTAGGGTTAGGGGACGGGGACGGTTTAGGGTCCAGGTGAGGGGACGACAACGCTTTAGGGGGAGCGTACGTGTGAGGGCGCGGGTCAGTGTCAGCGTACGGGTTAGGATTAGGGGACGGGTGAGGGTCAGGCTTCGGGGAAGGGTTAGGGTTAGGGTTCGGGCTAGGGTTAGGGTTAGGGGACGGGGACGGTTTAGGGTCCAGGTGAGGGTACGACAACGCTTTAGGGGGAGCGTACGTGTGAGGGCGCGGGTCAGTGTCAGCGTACGGGTTAGGATTAGGGGACGGGTGAGGGTCAGGCTTCGGGGAAGGGTTAGGGTTAGGCTTCGGGCTAGGGTTAGGGTTAAGGGAAGGGGACGGTTTAGGGTCCAGGTGAGGGTATGACAACGCTTTAGGGGGAGCGTACGTGTGAGGGCGCGGGTCAGTGTCAGCGTACGGGTTAGGATTAGGGGAAGGGTGAGGGTCAGGCTTCGGGGAAGGGTTAGGGTTAGGGTTCGGGCTAGGGTTAGGGTTAGGGGACGGGGACGGTTTAGGGTCCAGGTGAGGGGACGACAACGCTTTAGGGGGAGCGTACGTGTGAGGGCGCGTGTCAGTGTCAGCGTACGGGTTAGGATTAGGGGACGGGTGAGGGTCAGGCTTCGGGGAAGGGTTAGGGTTAGGGTTCGGGCTAGGGTTAGGGTTAGGGGACGGGGACGGTTTAGGGTCCAGGTGAGGGGACGACAAC
Organism: Grampus griseus; assembly: GCF_964374135.1. NCBI lineage: Eukaryota > Metazoa > Chordata > Mammalia > Artiodactyla > Delphinidae > Grampus > Grampus griseus. Next base: position 16,540 of record NW_028132699.1, read on the forward strand.
GCTTTAGGGGGAGCGTACGTGTGAGGGCGCGGGTCAGTGTCAGCGTACGGGTTAGGATTAGGGGACGGGTGAGTGTCATGCTTCGGGGAAGGGTTAGGGTTAGGGTTCGGGCTAGGGTTAGGGTTAGGGGACGGGGACGGTTTAGGGTCCAGGTGAGGGGACGACAACGCTTTAGGGGGAGCGTACGTGTGAGGGCGCGGGTCAGTGTCAGCGTACGGGTTAGGATTAGGGGACGGGTGAGTGTCAGGCTTCGGGGAAGGGTTAGGGTTAGGGTTCGGGCTAGGGTTAGGGTTAGGGGACGGGGACGGTTTAGGGTCCAGGTGAGGGGACGACAACGCTTTAGGGGGAGCGTACGTGTGAGGGCGCGGGTCAGTGTCAGCGTACGGGTTAGGATTAGGGGACGGGTGAGGGTCAGGCTTCGGGGAAGGGTTAGGGTTAGGGTTCGGGCTAGGGTTAGGGTTAGGGGACGGGGACGGTTTAGGGTCCAGGTGAGGGGACGACAACGCTTTAGGGGGAGCGTACGTGTGAGGGCGCGGGTCAGTGTCAGCGTACGGGTTAGGATTAGGGGACGGGTGAGGGTCAGGCTTCGGGGAAGGGTTAGGGTTAGGGTTCGGGCTAGGGTTAGGGTTAGGGGACGGGGACGGTTTAGGGTCCAGGTGAGGGTACGACAACGCTTTAGGGGGAGCGTACGTGTGAGGGTGCGGGTCAGTGTCAGCGTACGGGTTAGGATTAGGGGACGGGTGAGGGTCAGGCTTCGGGGAAGGGTTAGGGTTAGGGTTCGGGCTAGGGTTAGTGAGGGGACGGGGACGGTTTAGGGTCCAGGTGAGGGTACGACAACGCTTTAGGGGGAGCGTACGTGTGAGGGCGCGGGTCAGTGTCAGCGTACGGGTTAGGATTAGGGGACGGGTGAGGGTCAGGCTTCGGGGAAGGTTTAGGGTTAGGGTTCGGGCTAGGGTTAGGGTTAGGGGACGGGGACGGTTTAGGGTCCAGGTGAGGGGACGACAACGCTTTAGGGGGAGCGTACGTGTGAGGGCGCGGGTCAGTGTCAGCGTACGGGTTAGGATTAGGGGACGGGTGAGGGTCAGGCTTCGGGGAAGTGTTAGGGTTAGGGTTCGGGCTAGGGTTAGGGTTAGGGGACGGGGACGGTTTAGGGTCCAGGTGAGGGTACGACAACGGTTTAGGGGGAGCGTACGTGTGAGGGCGCGGGTCAGTGTCAGCGTACGGGTTAGGATTAGGGGACGGGTGAGGGTCAGGCTTCGGGGAAGGTTTAGGGTTAGGGTTCGGGCTAGGGTTAGGGTTAGGGGACGGGGACGGTTTAGGGTCCAGGTGAGGGTACGACAACGCTTTAGGGGGAGCGTACGTGTGAGGGCGCGGGTCAGTGTCAGCGTACGGGTTAGGATTAGGGGACGGGTGAGGGTCAGGCTTCGGGGAAGGGTTAGGGTTAGGGTTCGGGCTAGGGTTAGGGTTAGGGGACGGGGACGGTTTAGGGTCCAGGTGAGGGGACGACAACGCTTTAGGGGGAGCGTACGTGTGAGGGCGCGGGTCAGTGTCAGCGTACGGGTTAGGATTAGGGGACGGGTGAGGGTCAGGCTTCGGGGAAGGGTTAGGGTTAGGGTTCGGGCTAGGGTTAGGGTTAGGGGACGGGGACGGTTTAGGGTCCAGGTGAGGGTACGACAACGCTTTAGGGGGAGCGTACGTGTGAGGGCGCGGGTCAGTGTCAGCGTACGGGTTAGGATTAGGGGACGGGTGAGGGTCAGGCTTCGGGGAAGGGTTAGGGTTAGGCTTCGGGCTAGGGTTAGGGTTAAGGGAAGGGGACGGTTTAGGGTCCAGGTGAGGGTATGACAACGCTTTAGGGGGAGCGTACGTGTGAGGGCGCGGGTCAGTGTCAGCGTACGGGTTAGGATTAGGGGAAGGGTGAGGGTCAGGCTTCGGGGAAGGGTTAGGGTTAGGGTTCGGGCTAGGGTTAGGGTTAGGGGACGGGGACGGTTTAGGGTCCAGGTGAGGGGACGACAACGCTTTAGGGGGAGCGTACGTGTGAGGGCGCGTGTCAGTGTCAGCGTACGGGTTAGGATTAGGGGACGGGTGAGGGTCAGGCTTCGGGGAAGGGTTAGGGTTAGGGTTCGGGCTAGGGTTAGGGTTAGGGGACGGGGACGGTTTAGGGTCCAGGTGTGGGTACGACAACGCTTTAGGGGGAGCGTACGTGTGAGGGCGCGGGTCAGTGTCAGCGTACGGGTTAGGATTAGGGGACGGGTGAGGGTCAGGCTTCGGGGAAGGGTTAGGGTTAGGGTTCGGGCTAGGGTTAGGGTTAGGGGACGGGGACGGTTTAGGGTCCAGGTGAGGGTACGACAACGCTTTAGGGGGAGCGTACGTGTGAGGGCGCGGGTCAGTGTCAGCGTACGGGTTAGGATTAGGGGACGGGTGAGGGTCAGGCTTCGGGGAAGGGTTAGGGTTAGGGTTCGGGCTAGGGTTAGGGTTAGGGGACGGGGACGGTTTAGGGTCCAGGTGAGGGGACGACAACGCTTTAGGGGGAGCGTACGTGTGAGGGCGCGGGTCAGTGTCAGCGTACGGGTTAGGATTAGGGGACGGGTGAGGGTCAGGCTTCGGGGAAGTGTTAGGGTTAGGGTTTGGGCTAGGGTTAGGGTTAGGGGACGGGGACGGTTTAGGGTCCAGGTGAGGGGACGACAACGCTTTAGGGGGAGCGTACGTGTGAGGGCGCGGGTCAGTGTCAGCGTACGGGTTAGGATTAGGGGACGGGTGAGGGTCAGGCTTCGGGGAAGGGTTAGGGTTAGGGTTCGGGCTAGGGTTAGGGTTAGGGGACGGGGACGGTTTAGGGTCCAGGTGAGGGGACGACAACGCTTTAGGGGGAGCGTACGTGTGAGGGCGCGGGTCAGTGTCAGAGTACGGGTTAGGATTAGGGGACGGGTGAGGGTCAGGCTTCGGGGAAGGGTTAGGGTTAGGGTTCGGGCTAGGGTTAGGGTTAGGGGACGGGGACGGTTTAGGGTCCAGGTGAGGGTACGACAACGCTTTAGGGGGAGCGTACGTGTGAGGGTGCGGGTCAGTGTCAGCGTACGGGTTAGGATTAGGGGACGGGTGAGGGTCAGGCTTCGGGGAAGGGTTAGGGTTAGGGTTCGGGCTAGGGTTAGTGAGGGGACGGGGACGGTTTAGGGTCCAGGTGAGGGTACGACAACGCTTTAGGGGGAGCGTACGTGTGAGGGCGCGGGTCAGTGTCAGCGTACGGGTTAGGATTAGGGGACGGGTGAGGGTCAGGCTTCGGGGAAGGTTTAGGGTTAGGGTTCGGGCTAGGGTTAGGGTTAGGGGACGGGGACGGTTTAGGGTCCAGGTGAGGGTACGACAACGCTTTAGGGGGAGCGTACGTGTGAGGGCGCGGGTCAGTGTCAGCGTACGGGTTAGGATTAGGGGACGGGTGAGGGTCAGGCTTCGGGGAAGGTTTAGGGTTAGGGTTCGGGCTAGGGTTAGGGTTAGGGGACGGGGACGGTTTAGGGTCCAGGTGAGGGTACGACAACGCTTTAGGGGGAGCGTACGTGTGAGGGCGCGGGTCAGTGTCAGCGTACGGGTTAGGATTAGGGGACGGGTGAGGGTCAGGCTTCGGGGAAGGGTTAGGGTTAGGGTTCGGGCTAGGGTTAGGGTTAGGGGACGGGGACGGTTTAGGGTCCAGGTGAGGGGACGACAACGCTTTAGGGGGAGCGTACGTGTGAGGGCGCGGGTCAGTGTCAGCGTACGGGTTAGGATTAGGGGACGGGTGAGGGTCAGGCTTCGGGGAAGGGTTAGGGTTAGGGTTCGGGCTAGGGTTAGGGTTAGGGGACGGGGACGGTTTAGGGTCCAGGTGAGGGTACGACAACGCTTTAGGGGGAGCGTACGTGTGAGGGCGCGGGTCAGTGTCAGCGTACGGGTTAGGATTAGGGGACGGGTGAGGGTCAGGCTTCGGGGAAGGGTTAGGGTTAGGCTTCGGGCTAGGGTTAGGGTTAAGGGAAGGGGACGGTTTAGGGTCCAGGTGAGGGTATGACAACGCTTTAGGGGGAGCGTACGTGTGAGGGCGCGGGTCAGTGTCAGCGTACGGGTTAGGATTAGGGGAAGGGTGAGGGTCAGGCTTCGGGGAAGGGTTAGGGTTAGGGTTCGGGCTAGGGTTAGGGTTAGGGGACGGGGACGGTTTAGGGTCCAGGTGAGGGGACGACAACGCTTTAGGGGGAGCGTACGTGTGAGGGCGCGTGTCAGTGTCAGCGTACGGGTTAGGATTAGGGGACGGGTGAGGGTCAGGCTTCGGGGAAGGGTTAGGGTTAGGGTTCGGGCTAGGGTTAGGGTTAGGGGACGGGGACGGTTTAGGGTCCAGGTGAGGGTACGACAACGCTTTAGGGGGAGCGTACGTGTGAGGGCGCGGGTCAGTGTCAGCGTACGGGTTAGGATTAGGGGACGGGTGAGGGTCAGGCTTCGGGGAAGGGTTAGGGTTAGGGTTCGGGCTAGGGTTAGGGTTAGGGGACGGGGACGGTTTAGGGTCCAGGTGAGGGTACGACAACGGTTTAGGGGGAGCGTACGTGTGAGGGCGCGGGTCAGTGTCAGCGTACGGGTTAGGATTAGGGGACGGGTGAGGGTCAGGCTTCGGGGAAGGGTTAGGGTTAGGGTTCGGGCTAGGGTTAGGGTTAGGGGACGGGGACGGTTTAGGGTCCAGGTGAGGGTACGACAACGCTTTAGGGGGAGCGTACGTGTGAGGGCGCGGGTCAGTGTCAGCGTACGGGTTAGGATTAGGGGACGGGTGAGGGTCAGGCTTCGGGGAAGGGTTAGGGTTAGGGTTCGGGCTAGGGTTAGGGTTAGGGGACGGGGACGGTTTAGGGTCCAGGTGTGGGTACGACAACGCTTTAGGGGGAGCGTACGTGTGAGGGCGCGGGTCAGTGTCAGCGTACGGGTTAGGATTAGGGGACGGGTGAGGGTCAGGCTTCGGGGAAGGGTTAGGGTTAGGGTTCGGGCTAGGGTTAGGGTTAGGGGATGGGGACGGTTTAGGGTCCAGGTGAGGGTACGACAACGCTTTAGGGGGAGCGTACGTGTGAGGGCGCGGGTCAGTGTCAGCGTACGGGTTAGGATTAGGGGACGGGTGAGTGTCAGGCTTCGGGGAAGGGTTAGGGTTAGGGTTCGGGCTAGGGTTAGGGTTAGGGGACGGGGACGGTTTAGGGTCCAGGTGAGGGGACGACAACGCTTTAGGGGGAGCGTACGTGTGAGGGCGCGGGTCAGTGTCAGCGTACGGGTTAGGATTAGGGGACGGGTGAGGGTCAGGCTTCGGGGAAGGGTTAGGGTTAGGGTTCGGGCTAGGGTTAGGGTTAGGGGACGGGGACGGTTTAGGGTCCAGGTGAGGGTACGACAACGCTTTAGGGGGAGCGTACGTGTGAGGGTGCGGGTCAGTGTCAGCGTACGGGTTAGGATTAGGGGACGGGTGAGGGTCAGGCTTCGGGGAAGGGTTAGGGTTAGGGTTCGGGCTAGGGTTAGTGAGGGGACGGGGACGGTTTAGGGTCCAGGTGAGGGTACGACAACGCTTTAGGGGGAGCGTACGTGTGAGGGCGCGGGTCAGTGTCAGCGTACGGGTTAGGATTAGGGGACGGGTGAGGGTCAGGCTTCGGGGAAGGTTTAGGGTTAGGGTTCGGGCTAGGGTTAGGGTTAGGGGACGGGGACGGTTTAGGGTCCAGGTGAGGGGACGACAACGCTTTAGGGGGAGCGTACGTGTGAGGGCGCGGGTCAGTGTCAGCGTACGGGTTAGGATTAGGGGACGGGTGAGGGTCAGGCTTCGGGGAAGGGTTAGGGTTAGGGTTCGGGCTAGGGTTAGGGTTAGGGGACGGGGACGGTTTAGGGTCCAGGTGAGGGTACGACAACGCTTTAGGGGGAGCGTACGTGTGAGGGCGCGGGTCAGTGTCAGCGTACGGGTTAGGATTAGGGGACGGGTGAGGGTCAGGCTTCGGGGAAGGTTTAGGGTTAGGGTTCGGGCTAGGGTTAGGGTTAGGGGACGGGGACGGTTTAGGGTCCAGGTGAGGGTACGACAACGCTTTAGGGGGAGCGTACGTGTGAGGGCGCGGGTCAGTGTCAGCGTACGGGTTAGGATTAGGGGACGGGTGAGGGTCAGGCTTCGGGGAAGGGTTAGGGTTAGGGTTCGGGCTAGGGTTAGGGTTAGGGGACGGGGACGGTTTAGGGTCCAGGTGAGGGTACGACAACGCTTTAGGGGGAGCGTACGTGTGAGGGCGCGGGTCAGTGTCAGCGTACGGGTTAGGATTAGGGGACGGGTGAGGGTCAGGCTTCGGGGAAGGGTTAGGGTTAGGGTTCGGGCTAGGGTTAGGGTTAGGGGACGGGGACGGTTTAGGGTCCAGGTGTGGGTACGACAACGCTTTAGGGGGAGCGTACGTGTGAGGGCGCGGGTCAGTGTCAGCGTACGGGTTAGGATTAGGGGACGGGTGAGGGTCAGGCTTCGTGGAAGGGTTAGGGTTAGGGTTCGGGCTAGGGTTAGGGTTAGGGGACGGGGACGGTTTAGGGTCCAGGTGAGGGTACGACAACGGTTTAGGGGGAGCGTACGTGTGAGGGCGCGGGTCAGTGTCAGCGTACGGGTTAGGATTAGGGGACGGGTGAGGGTCAGGCTTCGGGGAAGGGTTAGGGTTAGGGTTCGGGCTAGGGTTAGGGTTAGGGGACGGGGACGGTTTAGGGTCCAGGTGAGGGTACGACAACGCTTTAGTGGGAGCGTACGTGTGAGGGCGCGGGTTAGTGTCAGCGTACGGGTTAGGATTAGGGGACGGGTGAGGGTCAGGCTTCGGGGAAGGGTTAGGGTTAGGGTTCGGGCTAGGGTTAGTGAGGGGACGGGGACGGTTTAGGGTCCAGGTGAGGGTACGACAACGCTTTAGGGGGAGCGTACGTGTGAGGGCGCGGGTCAGTGTCAGCGTACGGGTTAGGATTAGGGGACGGGTGAGGGTCAGGCTTCGGGGAAGGTTTAGGGTTAGGGTTCGGGCTAGGGTTAGGGTTAGGGGACGGGGACGGTTTAGGGTCCAGGTGAGGGGACGACAACGCTTTAGTGGGAGCGTACGTGTGAGGGCGCGGGTCAGTGTCAGCGTACGGGTTAGGATTAGGGGACGGGTGAGGGTCAGGCTTCGGGGAAGTGTTAGGGTTAGGGTTCGGGCTAGGGTTAGGGTTAGGGGACGGGGACGGTTTAGGGTCCAGGTGAGGGTACGACAACGCTTTAGGGGGAGCGTACGTGTGAGGGCGCAGGTCAGTGTCAGCGTACGGGTTAGGATTAGGGGACGGGTGAGGGTCAGGCTTCGGGGAAGGTTTAGGGTTAGGGTTCGGGCTAGGGTTAGGGTTAGGGGACGGGGACGGTTTAGGGTCCAGGTGAGGGTACGACAACGCTTTAGGGGGAGCGTACGTGTGAGGGCGCGGGTCAGTGTCAGCGTACGGGTTAGGATTAGGGGACGGGTGAGGGTCAGGCTTCGGGGAAGGGTTAGGGTTAGGGTTCGGGCTAGGGTTAGGGTTAGGGGACGGGGACGGTTTAGGGTCCAGGTGAGGGGACGACAACGCTTTAGGGGGAGCGTACGTGTGAGGGCGCGGGTCAGTGTCAGCGTACGGGTTAGGATTAGGGGACGGGTGAGGGTCAGGCTTCGGGGAAGGGTTAGGGTTAGGGTTCGGGCTAGGGTTAGGGTTAGGGGACGGGGACGGTTTAGGGTCCAGGTGAGGGTACGACAACGCTTTAGGGGGAGCGTACGTGTGAGGGCGCGGGTCAGTGTCAGCGTACGGGTTAGGATTAGGGGACGGGTGAGGGTCAGGCTTCGGGGAAGGGTTAGGGTTAGGCTTCGGGCTAGGGTTAGGGTTAAGGGAAGGGGACGGTTTAGGGTCCAGGTGAGGGTATGACAACGCTTTAGGGGGAGCGTACGTGTGAGGGCGCGGGTCAGTGTCAGCGTACGGGTTAGGATTAGGGGAAGGGTGAGGGTCAGGCTTCGGGGAAGGGTTAGGGTTAGGGTTCGGGCTAGGGTTAGGGTTAGGGGACGGGGACGGTTTAGGGTCCAGGTGAGGGGACGACAACGCTTTAGGGGGAGCGTACGTGTGAGGGCGCGTGTCAGTGTCAGCGTACGGGTTAGGATTAGGGGACGGGTGAGGGTCAGGCTTCGGGGAAGGGTTAGGGTTAGGGTTCGGGCTAGGGTTAGGGTTAGGGGATGGGGACGGTTTAGGGTCCAGGTGAGGGTACGACAACGCTTTAGGGGGAGCGTACGTGTGAGGGCGCGGGTCAGTGTCAGCGTACGGGTTAGGATTAGGGGACGGGTGAGGGTCAGGCTTCGGGGAAGGGTTAGGGTTAGGGTTCGGGCTAGGGTTAGGGTTAGGGGACGGGGACGGTTTAGGGTCCAGGTGAGGGTACGACAACGGTTTAGGGGGAGCGTACGTGTGAGGGCGCGGGTCAGTGTCAGCGTACGGGTTAGGATTAGGGGACGGGTGAGGGTCAGGCTTCGGGGAAGGGTTAGGGTTAGGGTTCGGGCTAGGGTTAGGGTTAGGGGACGGGGACGGTTTAGGGTCCAGGTGAGGGTACGACAACGCTTTAGGGGGAGCGTACGTGTGAGGGCGCGGGTCAGTGTCAGCGTACGGGTTAGGATTAGGGGACGGGTGAGGGTCAGGCTTCGGGGAAGGGTTAGGGTTAGGGTTCGGGCTAGGGTTAGGGTTAGGGGACGGGGACGGTTTAGGGTCCAGGTGAGGGGACGACAACGCTTTAGGGGGAGCGTACGTGTGAGGGCGCGGGTCAGTGTCAGCGTACGGGTTAGGATTAGGGGACGGGTGAGGGTCAGGCTTCGGGGAAGGGTTAGGGTTAGGGTTCGGGCTAGGGTTAGGGTTAGGGGACGGGGACGGTTTAGGGTCCAGGTGAGGGTACGACAACGCTTTAGGGGGAGCGTACGTGTGAGGGTGCGGGTCAGTGTCAGCGTACGGGTTAGGATTAGGGGACGGGTGAGGGTCAGGCTTCGGGGAAGGGTTAGGGTTAGGGTTCGGGCTAGGGTTAGTGAGGGGACGGGGACGGTTTAGGGTCCAGGTGAGGGTACGACAACGCTTTAGGGGGAGCGTACGTGTGAGGGCGCGGGTCAGTGTCAGCGTACGGGTTAGGATTAGGGGACGGGTGAGGGTCAGGCTTCGGGGAAGGTTTAGGGTTAGGGTTCGGGCTAGGGTTAGGGTTAGGGGACGGGGACGGTTTAGGGTCCAGGTGAGGGGACGACAACGCTTTAGGGGGAGCGTACGTGTGAGGGCGCGGGTCAGTGTCAGCGTACGGGTTAGGATTAGGGGACGGGTGAGGGTCAGGCTTCGGGGAAGGGTTAGGGTTAGGGTTCGGGCTAGGGTTAGGGTTAGGGGACGGGGACGGTTTAGGGTCCAGGTGAGGGTACGACAACGCTTTAGGGGGAGCGTACGTGTGAGGGCGCGGGTCAGTGTCAGCGTACGGGTTAGGATTAGGGGACGGGTGAGGGTCAGGCTTCGGGGAAGGGTTAGGGTTAGGGTTCGGGCTAGGGTTAGGGTTAGGGGACGGGGACGGTTTAGGGTCCAGGTGAGGGTACGACAACGCTTTAGGGGGAGCGTACGTGTGAGGGCGCGGGTCAGTGTCAGCGTACGGGTTAGGATTAGGGGACGGGTGAGGGTCAGGCTTCGGGGAAGGGTTAGGGTTAGGGTTCGGGCTAGGGTTAGGGTTAGGGGACGGGGACGGTTTAGGGTCCAGGTGAGGGTACGACAACGCTTTAGGGGGAGCGTACGTGTGAGGGCGCGGGTCAGTGTCAGCGTACGGGTTAGGATTAGGGGACGGGTGAGGGTCAGGCTTCGGGGAAGGGTTAGGGTTAGGGTTCGGGCTAGGGTTAGGGTTAGGGGACGGGGACGGTTTAGGGTCCAGGTGTGGGTACGACAACGCTTTAGGGGGAGCGTACGTGTGAGGGCGCGGGTCAGTGTCAGCGTACGGGTTAGGATTAGGGGACGGGTGAGGGTCAGGCTTCGTGGAAGGGTTAGGGTTAGGGTTCGGGCTAGGGTTAGGGTTAGGGGACGGGGACGGTTTAGGGTCCAGGTGAGGGTACGACAACGGTTTAGGGGGAGCGTACGTGTGAGGGCGCGGGTCAGTGTCAGCGTACGGGTTAGGATTAGGGGACGGGTGAGGGTCAGGCTTCGGGGAAGGGTTAGGGTTAGGGTTCGGGCTAGGGTTAGGGTTAGGGGACGGGGACGGTTTAGGGTCCAGGTGAGGGTACGACAACGCTTTAGTGGGAGCGTACGTGTGAGGGCGCGGGTTAGTGTCAGCGTACGGGTTAGGATTAGGGGACCGGTGAGGGTCAGGCTTCGGGGAAGGGTTAGGGTTAGGGTTCGGGCTAGGGTTAGGGTTAGGGGACGGGGACGGTTTAGGGTCCAGGTGAGGGTACGACAATGCTTTAGGGGGAGCGTACGTGTGAGGGCGCGGGTTAGTGTCAGCGTACGGGTTAGGATTAGGGGACGGGTGAGGGTCAGGCTTCGGGGAAGGGTTAGGGTTAGGGTTCGGGCTAGGGTTAGGGTTAGGGGACGGGGACGGTTTAGGGTCCAGGTGAGGGTACGACAACGCTTTAGGGGGAGCGTACGTGTGAGGGCGCGGGTCAGTGTCAGCGTACGGGTTAGGATTAGGGGACGGGTGAGGGTCAGGCTTCGGGGAAGGATTAGTGTTAGGGTTCGGGCTAGGGTTAGGGTTAGGGGACGGGGACGGTTTAGGGTCCAGGTGAGGGTACGACAACGCTTTAGGGGGAGCGTACGTGTGAGGGCGCGGGTCAGTGTCAGCGTACGGGTTAGGATTAGGGGACGGGTGAGGGTCAGGCTTCGGGGAAGGGTTAGGGTTAGGGTTCGGGCTAGGGTTAGGGTTAGGGGACGGGGACGGTTTAGGGTCCAGGTGAGGGTACGACAACGCTTTAGGGGGAGCGTACGTGTGAGGGCGCCTGTCAGTGTCAGCGTACGGGTTAGGATTAGGGGACGGGTGAGGGTCAGGCTTCAGGGAAGTGTTAGGGTTAGGGTTCGGGCTAGGGTTAGGGTTAGGGGACGGGGACGGTTTAGGGTCCAGGTGAGGGTACGACAACGCTTTAGGGGGAGCGTACGTGTGAGGGCGCGGGTCAGTGTCAGCGTACGGGTTAGGATTAGGGGACGGGTGAGTGTCAGGCTTCGGGGAAGGGTTAGGGTTAGGGTTCGGGCTAGGGTTAGGGTTAGGGGACGGGGACGGTTTAGGGTCCAGGTGAGGGGACGACAACGCTTTAGGGGGAGCGTACGTGTGAGGGCGCGGGTCAGTGTCAGCGTACGGGTTAGGATTAGGGGACGGGTGAGGGTCAGGCTTCGGGGAAGGGTTAGGGTTAGGGTTTGGGCTAGGGTTAGGGGACGGGGACGGGGACGGTTTAGGGTCCAGGTGAGGGTACGACAACGCTTTAGGGGGAGCGTACGTGTGAGGGCGCGGGTCAGTGTCAGCGTACGGGTTAGGATTAGGGGACGGGTGTGGGTCAGGCTTCGGGGAAGGGTTAGGGTTAGGGTTCGGGCTAGGGTTAGGGTTAGGGGACGGGGACGGTTTAGGGTCCAGGTGAGGGTACGACAACGCTTTAGGGGGAGCGTACGTGTGAGGGCGCGGGTCAGTGTCAGCGTACGGGTTAGGATTAGGGGACGGGTGAGGGTCAGGCTTCGGGGAAGTGTTAGGGTTAGGGTTCGGGCTAGGGTTAGGGTTAGGGGACGGGGACGGTTTAGGGTCCAGGTGAGTGTACGACAACGCTTTAGGGGGAGCGTACGTGTGAGGGCGCGGGTCAGTGTCAGCGTACGGGTTAGGATTAGGGGACGGGTGAGGGTCAGGCTTCGGGGAAGGGTTAGGGTTAGGGTTCGGGCTAGGGTTAGGGTTAGGGGACGGGGACGGTTTAGGGTCCAGGTGAGGGTACGACAACGCTTTAGGGGGAGCGTACGTGTGAGGGCGCGGGTCAGTGTCAGCGTACGGGTTAGGATTAGGGGACGGGTGAGGGTCAGGCTTCGGGGAAGGGTTAGGGTTAGGGTTCGGGCTAGGGTTAGGGTTAGGGGACGGGGACGGTTTAGGGTCCAGGTGAGGGGACGACAACGCTTTAGGGGGAGCGTACGTGTGAGGGCGCGGGTCAGTGTCAGCGTACGGGTTAGGATTAGGGGACGGGTGAGGGTCAGGCTTCGGGGAAGGGTTAGGGTTAGGGTTCGGGCTAGGGTTAGGGTTAGGGGACGGGGACGGTTTAGGGTCCAGGTGAGGGTACGACAACGCTTTAGGGGGAGCGTACGTGTGAGGGTGCGGGTCAGTGTCAGCGTACGGGTTAGGATTAGGGGACGGGTGAGGGTCAGGCTTCGGGGAAGGGTTAGGGTTAGGGTTTGGGCTAGGGTTAGTGAGGGGACGGGGACGGTTTAGGGTCCAGGTGAGGGTACGACAACGCTTTAGGGGGAGCGTACGTGTGAGGGCGCGGGTCAGTGTCAGCGTACGGGTTAGGATTAGGGGACGGGTGAGGGTCAGGCTTCGGGGAAGGTTTAGGGTTAGGGTTCGGGCTAGGGTTAGGGTTAGGGGACGGGGACGGTTTAGGGTCCAGGTGAGGGGACGACAACGCTTTAGGGGGAGCGTACGTGTGAGGGCGCGGGTCAGTGTCAGCGTACGGGTTAGGATTAGGGGACGGGTGAGGGTCAGGCTTCGGGGAAGGGTTAGGGTTAGGGTTCGGGCTAGGGTTAGGGTTAGGGGACGGGGACGGTTTAGGGTCCAGGTGAGGGTACGACAACGCTTTAGGGGGAGCGTACGTGTGAGGGCGCGGGTCAGTGTCAGCGTACGGGTTAGGATTAGGGGACGGGTGAGGGTCAGGCTTCGGGGAAGTTTTAGGGTTAGGGTTCGGGCTAGGGTTAGGGTTAGGGGACGGGGACGGTTTAGGGTCCAGGTGAGGGTACGACAACGCTTTAGGGGGAGCGTACGTGTGAGGGCGCGGGTCAGTGTCAGCGTACGGGTTAGGATTAGGGGACGGGTGAGGGTCAGGCTTCGGGGAAGGGTTAGGGTTAGGGTTCGGGCTAGGGTTAGGGTTAGGGGACGGGGACGGTTTAGGGTCCAGGTGAGGGTACGACAACGCTTTAGGGGGAGCGTACGTGTGAGGGCGCGGGTCAGTGTCAGCGTACGGGTTAGGATTAGGGGACGGGTGAGGGTCAGGCTTCGGGGAAGGGTTAGGGTTAGGGTTCGGGCTAGGGTTAGGGTTAGGGGACGGGGACGGTTTAGGGTCCATGTGTGGGTACGACAACGCTTTAGGGGGAGCGTACGTGTGAGGGCGCGGGTCAGTGTCAGCGTACGGGTTAGGATTAGGGGACGGGTGAGGGTCAGGCTTCGGGGAAGGGTTAGGGTTAGGGTTCGGGCTAGGGTTAGGGTTAGGGGACGGGGACGGTTTAGGGTCCAGGTGAGGGTACGACAACGGTTTAGGGGGAGCGTACGTGTGAGGGCGCGGGTCAGTGTCAGCGTACGGGTTAGGATTAGGGGACGGGTGAGGGTCAGGCTTCGGGGAAGGGTTAGGGTTAGGGTTCGGGCTAGGGTTAGGGTTAGGGGACGGGGACGGTTTAGGGTCCAGGTGAGGGTACGACAACGCTTTAGGGGGAGCGTACGTGTGAGGGCGCGGGTTAGTGTCAGCGTACGGGTTAGGATTAGGGGACCGGTGAGGGTCAGGCTTCGGGGAAGGGTTAGGGTTAGGGTTCGGGCTAGGGTTAGGGTTAGGGGACGGGGACGGTTTAGGGTCCAGGTGAGGGTACGACAATGCTTTAGGGGGAGCGTACGTGTGAGGGCGCGGGTTAGTGTCAGCGTACGGGTTAGGATTAGGGGACGGGTGAGGGTCAGGCTTCGGGAAAGGGTTAGGGTTAGGGTTCGGGCTAGGGTTAGGGTTAGGGGACGGGGACGGTTTAGGGTCCAGGTGAGGGTACGACAACGCTTTAGGGGGAGCGTACGTGTGAGGGCGCGGGTCAGTGTCAGCGTACGGGTTAGGATTAGGGGACGGGTGAGGGTCAGGCTTCGGGGAAGGGTTAGTGTTAGGGTTCGGGCTAGGGTTAGGGTTAGGGGACGGGGACGGTTTAGGGTCCAGGTGAGGGTACGACAACGCTTTAGGGGGAGCGTACGTGTGAGGGCGCGGGTCAGTGTCAGCGTACGGGTTAGGATTAGGGGACGGGTGAGGGTCAGGCTTCGGGGAAGGGTTAGGGTTAGGGTTCGGGCTAGGGTTAGGGTTAGGGGACGGGGACGGTTTAGGGTCCAGGTGAGGGTACGACAACGCTTTAGGGGGAGCGTACGTGTGAGGGCGCCTGTCAGTGTCAGCGTACGGGTTAGGATTAGGGGACGGGTGAGGGTCAGGCTTCGGGGAAGTGTTAGGGTTAGGGTTCGGGCTAGGGTTAGGGTTAGGGGACGGGGACGGTTTAGGGTCCAGGTGAGGGTACGACAACGCTTTAGGGGGAGCGTACGTGTGAGGGCGCGGGTCAGTGTCAGCGTACGGGTTAGGATTAGGGGACGGGTGAGGGTCAGGCTTCGGGGAAGGGTTAGGGTTAGGGTTCGGGCTAGGGTTAGGGTTAGGGGACGGGGACGGTTTAGGGTCCAGCTGAGGGTACGACAACGCTTTAGGGGGAGCGTACGTGTGAGGGCGCGGGTCAGTGTCAGCGTACGGGTTAGGATTAGGGGACGGGTGAGGGTCAGGCTTCGGGGAAGGGTTAGGGTTAGGGTTTGGGCTAGGGTTAGGGGACGGGGACGGGGACGGTTTAGGGTCCAGGTGAGGGTACGACAACGCTTTAGGGGGAGCGTACGTGTGAGGGCGCGGGTCAGTGTCAGCGTACGGGTTAGGATTAGGGGACGGGTGTGGGTCAGGCTTCGGGGAAGGGTTAGGGTTAGGGTTCGGGCTAGGGTTAGGGTTAGGGGACGGGGACGGTTTAGGGTCCAGGTGAGGGTACGACAACGCTTTAGGGGGAGCGTACGTGTGAGGGCGCGGGTCAGTGTCAGCGTACGGGTTAGGATTAGGGGACGGGTGAGGGTCAGGCTTCGGGGAAGTGTTAGGGTTAGGGTTCGGGCTAGGGTTAGGGTTAGGGGACGGGGACGGTTTAGGGTCCAGGTGAGGGGACGACAACGCTTTAGGGGGAGCGTACGTGTGAGGGCGCGGGTCAGTGTCAGCGTACGGGTTAGGATTAGGGGACGGGTGAGGGTCAGGCTTCGGGGAAGGGTTAGGGTTAGGGTTCGGGCTAGGGTTAGGGTTAGGGGACGGGGACGGTTTAGGGTCCAGGTGAGGGTACGACAACGCTTTAGGGGGAGCGTACGTGTGAGGGCGCGGGTCAGTGTCAGCGTACGGGTTAGGATTAGGGGACGGGTGAGGGTCAGGCTTCGGGGAAGGGTTAGGGTTAGGGTTTGGGCTAGGGTTAGGGGACGGGGACGGGGACGGTTTAGGGTCCAGGTGAGGGTACGACAACGCTTTAGGGGGAGCGTACGTGTGAGGGCGCGGGTCAGTGTCAGCGTACGGTTAGGATTAGGGGACGGGTGAGGGTCAGGCTTCGGGGAAGGGTTAGGGTTAGGGTTCGGGCTAGGGTTAGGGTTAGGGGACGGGGACGGTTTAGGGTCCAGGTGAGGGTACGACAACGCTTTAGGGGGAGCGTACGTGTGAGGGCGCGGGTCAGTGTCAGCGTACGGGTTAGGATTAGGGGACGGGTGAGGGTCAGGCTTCGGGGAAGGGTTAGGGTTAGTGTTCGGGCTAGGGTTAGGGTTAGGGGACGGGGACGGTTTAGGGTCCAGGTGAGGGTACGACAACGCTTTAGGGGGAGCGTACGTGTGAGGGCGCGGGTCAGTGTCAGCGTACGGGTTAGGATTAGGGGACGGGTGAGGGTCAGGCTTCGGGGAAGGTTTAGGTTTAGGGTTCGGGCTAGGGTTAGGGTTAGGGGACGGGGACGGTTTAGGGTCCAGGTGAGGGTACGACAATGCTTTAGGGGGAGCGTACGTGTGAGGGCGCGGGTTAGTGTCAGCGTACGGGTTAGGATTAGGGGACGGGTGAGTGTCAGGCTTCGGGGAAGGGTTAGGGTTAGGGTTCGGGCTAGGTTTAGGGTTAGGGGACGGGGACGGTTTAGGGTCCAGGTGAGGGTACGACAACGCTTTAGGGGGAGCGTACGTGTGAGGGCGCGGGTCAGTGTCAGCGTACGGGTTAGGATTAGGGGACGGGTGAGGGTCAGGCTTCGGGGAAGGGTTAGGGTTAGGGTTCGGGCTAGGGTTAGGGTTAGGGGACGGGGACGGTTTAGGGTCCAGGTGAGGGTACGACAACGCTTTAGGGGGAGCGTACGTGTGAGGGCGCGGGTCAGTGTCAGCGTACGGGTTAGGATTAGGGGACGGGTGAGGGTCAGGCTTCGGGGAAGGGTTAGGGTTAGGGTTCGGGCTAGGGTTAGGGTTAAGGGACGGGGACGGTTTAGGGTCCAGGTGTGGGTATGACAACGCTTTAGGGGGAGCGTACGTGTGAGGGCGCGGGTCAGTGTCAGCGTACGGGTTAGGATTAGGGGACGGGTGAGGGTCAGGCTTCGGGGAAGGGTTAGGGTTAGGGTTCGGGCTAGGGTTAGGGTTAGGGGACGGGGACGGTTTAGGGTCCAGGTGAGGGGACGACAACGCTTTAGGGGGAGCGTACGTGTGAGGGCGCGGGTCAGTGTCAGCGTACGGGTTAGGATTAGGGGACGGGTGAGGGTCAGGCTTCGGGGAAGGGTTAGGGTTAGGGTTCGGGCTAGGGTTAGGGTTAGGGGACGGGGACGGTTTAGGGTCCAGGTGAGGGTACGACAACGCTTTAGGGGGAGCGTACGTGTGAGGGCGCGGGTCAGTGTCAGCGTACGGGTTAGGATTAGGGGACGGGTGAGGGTCAGGCTTCGGGGAAGGGTTAGGGTTAGGGTTCGGGCTAGGTTTAGGGTTAGGGGACGGGGACGGTTTAGGGTCCAGGTGAGGGTACGACAACGCTTTAGGGGGAGCGTACGTGTGAGGGCGCGGGTCAGTGTCAGCGTACGGGTTAGGATTAGGGGACGGGTGAGGGTCAGGCTTCGGGGAAGGGTTAGGGTTAGGGTTCGGGCTAGGGTTAGGGTTAGGGGACGGGGACGGTTTAGGGTCCAGGTGAGGGTACGACAACGCTTTAGGGGGAGCGTACGTGTGAGGGCGCGGGTCAGTGTCAGCGTACGGGTTAGGATTAGGGGACGGGTGAGGGTCAGGCTTCGGGGAAGGGTTAGGGTTAGGCTTCGGGCTAGGGTTAGGGTTAAGGGAAGGGGACGGTTTAGGGTCCAGGTGAGGGTACGACAACGCTTTAGGGGGAGCGTACGTGTGAGGGCGCGGGTCAGTGTCAGCGTACGGGTTAGGATTAGGGGAAGGGTGAGGGTCAGGCTTCGGGGAAGGGTTAGGGTTAGGGTTCGGGCTAGGGTTAGGGTTAGGGGACGGGGACGGTTTAGGGTCCAGGTGAGGGGACGACAACGCTTTAGGGGGAGCGTACGTGTGAGGGCGCGTGTCAGTGTCAGCGTACGGGTTAGGATTAGGGGACGGGTGAGGGTCAGGCTTCGGGGAAGGGTTAGGGTTAGGGTTCGGGCTAGGGTTAGGGTTAGGGGACGGGGACGGTTTAGGGTCCAGGTGAGGGTACGACAACGCTTTAGGGGGAGCGTACGTGTGAGGGCGCGGGTCAGTGTCAGCGTACGGGTTAGGATTAGGGGACGGGTTAGGGTCAGGCTTCGGGGAAGGGTTAGGGTTAGGGTTCGGGCTAGGGTTAGGGTTAGGGGACGGGGACGGTTTAGGGTCCAGGTGAGGGTACGACAACGGTTTAGGGGGAGCGTACGTGTGAGGGCGCGGGTCAGTGTCAGCGTACGGGTTAGGATTAGGGGACGGGTGAGGGTCAGGCTGCGGGGAAGGGTTAGGGTTAGGGTTCGGGCTAGGGTTAGGGTTAGGGGACGGGGACGGTTTAGGGTCCAGGTGAGGGTACGACAAAGCTTTAGGGGGAGCGTACGTGTGAGGGCGCGGGTCAGTGTCAGCGTACGGGTTAGGATTAGGGGACGGGTGAGGGTCAGGCTTCGGGGAAGGGTTAGGGTTAGGGTTCGGGCTAGGGTTAGGGTTAGGGGACGGGGACGGTTTAGGGTCCAGGTGAGGGGACGACAACGCTTTAGGGGGAGCGTACGTGTGAGGGCGCGGGTCAGTGTCAGCGTACGGGTTAGGATTAGGGGACGGGTGAGGGTCAGGCTTCGGGGAAGGGTTAGGGTTAGGGTTCGGGCTAGGGTTAGGGTTAGGGGACGGGGACGGTTTAGGGTCCAGGTGAGGGTACGACAACGCTTTAGGGGGAGCGTACGTGTGAGGGCGCGGGTCAGTGTCAGCGTACGGGTTAGGATTAGGGGACGGGTGAGGGTCAGGCTTCGGGGAAGGGTTAGGGTTAGGGTTCGGGCTAGGGTTAGGGTTAGGGGACGGGGACGGTTTAGGGTCCAGGTGAGGGTACGACAACGCTTTAGGGGGAGCGTACGTGTGAGGGCGCGGGTTAGTGTCAGCGTACGGGTTAGGATTAGGGGACGGGTGAGGGTCAGGCTTCGGGGAAGGGTTAGGGTTAGGGTTCGGGCTAGGGTTAGGGTTAGGGGACGGGGACGGTTTAGGGTCCAGGTGAGGGTACGACAACGCTTTAGGGGGAGCGTACGTGTGAGGGCGCGGGTCAGTGTCAGCGTACGGGTTAGGATTAGGGGACGGGTGAGGGTCAGGCTTCGGGGAAGATTTAGGGTTAGGGTTCGGGCTAGGGTTAGGGTTAGGGGACGGGGACGGTTTAGGGTCCAGGTGAGGGTACGACAACGCTTTAGGGGGAGCGTACGTGTGAGGGCGCGGGTCAGTATCAGCGTACGGGTTAGGATTAGGGGACGGGTGAGGGTCAGGCTTCGGGGAAGGGTTAGGGTTAGGGTTCGGGCTAGGGTTAGGGTTAGGGGACGGGGACGGTTTAGGGTCCAGGTGAGGGGACGACAACGCTTTAGGGGGAGCGTACATGTGAGGGCACGGGTCAGTGTCAGCGTACGGGTTAGGATTAGGGGACGGGTGAGGGTCAGGCTTCGGGGAAGGGTTAGGGTTAGGGTTCGGGCTAGGGTTAGGGTTAGGGGACGGGGACGGTTTAGGGTCCAGGTGAGGGGACGACAACGCTTTAGGGGGAGCGTACGTGTGAGGGCGCGGGTCAGTGTCAGCGTACGGGTTAGGATTAGGGGATGGGTGAGGGTCAGGCTTCGGGGAAGGGTTAGGGTTAGGGTTCGGGCTAGGGTTAGGGTTAGGGGACGGGGACGGTTTAGGGTCCAGGTGAGGGGACGACAACGCTTTAGGGGGAGCGTACGTGTGAGGGCGCGGGTCAGTGTCAGCGTACGGGTTAGGATTAGGGGACGGGTGAGGGTCAGGCTTCGGGGAAGGGTTAGGGTTAGGGTTCGGGCTAGGGTTAGGGTTAGGGGACGGGGACGGTTTAGGGTCCAGGTGAGGGGACGACAACGCTTTAGGGGGAGCGTACGTGTGAGGGCGCGGGTCAGTGTCAGCGTACGGGTTAGGATTAGGGGACGGGTGAGGGTCAGGCTTCGGGGAAGGGTTAGGGTTAGGGTTCGGGCTAGGGTTAGGGTTAGGGGACGGGGACGGTTTAGGGTCCAGGTGAGGGGACGACAACGCTTTAGGGGGAGCGTACGTGTGAGGGCGCGGGTCATTGTCAGCGTACGGGTTAGGATTAGGGGACGGGTGAGGGTCAGGCTTCGGGGAAGGGTTAGGGTTAGGGTTCGGGCTAGGGTTAGGGTTAGGGGACGGGGACAGTTTAGGGTCCAGGTGAGGGGACGACAACGCTTTAGGGGGAGCGTACGTGTGAGGGCGCGGGTCAGTGTCAGCGTACGGGTTAGGATTAGGGGACGGGTGAGGGTCAGGCTTCGGGGAAGGGTTAGGGTTAGGGTTCGGGCTAGGGTTAGGGTTAGGGGACGGGGACGGTTTAGGGTCCAGGTGAGGGTACGACAACGCTTTAGTGGGAGCGTACGTGTGAGGGCGCGGGTCAGTGTCAGCGTACGGGTTAGGATTAGGGGACGGGTGAGGGTCAGGCTTCGGGGAAGGGTTAGGGTTAGGGTTCGGGCTAGGGTTAGGGTTAGGGGACGGGGACGGTTTAGGGTCCAGGTGAGGGGACGACAACGATTTAGGGGGAGCGTACATGTGAGGGCGCGGGTCAGTGTCAGCGTACGGGTTAGGATTAGGGGACGGGTGAGGGTCAGGCTTCGGGGAAGGGTTAGGGTTAGGGTTCGGGCTAGGGTTAGGGTTAGGGGACGGGGACGGTTTAGGGTCCAGGTGAGGGTACGACAACGCTTTAGGGGGAGCGTACGTGTGAGGGCGCGGGTCAGTGTCAGCGTACGGGTTAGGATTAGGGGACGGGTGAGGGTCAGGCTTCGGGGAAGGGTTAGGGTTAGGGTTCGGGCGAGGGTTAGGGTTAGGGGACGGGGACGGTTTAGGGTCCAGGTGAGGGTACGACAACGCTTTAGGGGGAGCGTACGTGTGAGGGCGCGAGTCAGTGTCAGCGTACGGGTTAGATTTAGGGGACGGGTGAGGGTCAGGCTTCGGGGAAGGGTTAGGGTTAGGGTTCGGGCTAGGGTTAGGGTTAGGGGACGGGGACGATTTAGGGTCCAGGTGAGGGTACGACAACGCTTTAGGGGGAGCGTACGTGTGAGGGCGCGGGTCAGTGTCAGCGTACGGGTTAGGATTAGGGGACGGGTGAGGGTCAGGCTTCGGGGAAGGGTTAGGGTTAGGGTTCGGGCTAGGGTTAGGGTTAGGGGACGGGGACGGTTTAGGGTCCAGGTGAGGGTACGACAACGCTTTAGGGGGAGCGTACGTGTGAGGGCGCGGGTCAGTGTCAGCGTACGGGTTAGGATTTGGGGACGGGTGAGGTTCAGGCTTCGGGGAAGGGTTAGGGTTAGGGTTCGGGCTAGGCTTAGGGTTAGGGGACGGGGATGGTTTAGGGTCCAGGTGAGGGTACGACAACGCTTTAGGGGGAGCGTACGTGTGAGGGCGCGGGTCAGTGTCAGCGTACGGGTTAGGATTAGGGGACAGGTGAGGGTCAGGCTTCGGGGAAGGGTTAGGGTTAGGGTTCGGGCTAGGGTTAGGGTTAGGGGACGGGGACGGTTTAGGGTCCAGGTGAGGGTACGACAATGCGTTAGGGGGAGCGTACGTGTGAGGGCGCGGGTCAGTGTCAGCGTACGGGTTAGGATTAGGGGACGGGTGAGGGTCAGGCTTCGGGGAAGGGTTAGGGTTAGGGTTCGGGCTAGGCTTAGGGTTAGGGGACGGGGATGGTTTAGGGTCCAGGTGAGGGTACGACAACGCTTTAGGGGGAGCGTACGTGTGAGGGCGCGGGTCAGTGTCAGCGTACGGGTTAGGATTAGGGGACAGGTGAGGGTCAGGCTTCGGGGAAGGGTTAGGGTTAGGGTTCGGGCTAGGGTTAGGGTTAGGGGACGGGGACGGTTTAGGGTCCAGGTGAGGGTACGACAATGCGTTAGGGGGAGCGTACGTGTGAGGGCGCGGGTCAGTGTCAGCGTACGGGTTAGGATTAGGGGACGGGTGAGGGTCAGGCTTCGGGGAAGGGTTAGGGTTAGGGTTCGGGCTAGGCTTAGGGTTAGGGGACGGGGATGGTTTAGGGTCCAAGTGAGGGTACGACAACGCTTTAGGGGGAGCGTACGTGTGAGGGCGCGGGTCAGTGTCAGCGTACGGGTTAGGATTAGGGGACAGGTGAGGGTCAGGCTTCGGGGAAGGGTTAGGGTTAGGGTTCGGGCTAGGGTTAGGGTTAGGGGACGGGGACGGTTTAGGGTCCAGGTGAGGGTACGACAATGCGTTAGGGGGAGCGTACGTGTGAGGGCGCGGGTCAGTGTCAGCGTACGGGTTAGGATTAGGGGACGGGTGAGGGTCAGGCTTCGGGGAAGGGTTAGGGTTAGGGTTCGGGCTAGGGTTAGGGTTAGGGGACGGGGACGGTTTAGGGTCCAAGTGAGGGTACGACAACGTTTTAGGGGGAGCGTACTTGTGAGGGCGCGGGATAGTGTCAGCGTACGGGTTAGGATTAGGGGACGGGTGAGGGTCAGGCTTCGGGGAAGGGTTAGGTTTAGGGTTCGGGCTAGGGTTAGGGTTAGGGGACGGGGACGGTTTAGGGTCCAGGTGAGGGTTCGACAACGCTTTAGGGGGAGCGTACGTGTGAGGGCGCGGGTTAGTGTCAGCGTACGGGTTAGGATTAGGGGACGGGTGAGGGTCAGGCTTCGGGTAAGGGTTAGGGTTAGGGTTCGGGCTAGGGTTAGGGTTAGGGGACGGGGACGGTTTAGGGTCCAGGTGAGGGTACGACAACGCTTTAGGGGGAGCGTACGTGTGAGGGTGTGGGTTATTGTCAGCGTACGGGTTAGGATTAGGGGACGGGTGAGTGTCAGGCTTCGGGGAAGGGTTAGGGTTAGGGTTCGGGCTAGGGTTAGGGTTAGGGGACGGGGACGGTTTAGGGTCCAGGTGAGGGTACGACAACGCTTTAGGGGGAGCGTACGTGTGAGGGCGCGGGTCAGTGTCAGCGTACGGGTTAGGATTAGGGGACGGGTGAGGGTCAGGCTTCGGGGAAGGGTTAGGGTTAGGGTTCGGGCTAGGGTTAGGGTTAGGGGACGGGGACGGTTTAGGGTCCAGGTGAGGGTACGACAACGCTTTAGGGGGAGCGTACGTGTGAGGGCGCGGGTCAGTGTCAGCGTACGGGTTAGGATTAGGGGACGGGTGAGGGTCAGGCTTCGGGGAAGGGTTAGGGTTAGGGTTCGGGCTAGGGTTAGGGTTAGGGGACGGGGACGGTTTAGGGTCCAGGTGAGGGTACGACAACGCTTTAGGGGGAGCGTACGTGTGAGGGCGCGGGTCAGTGTCAGCGTACGGGTTAGGATTAGGGGACGGGTGAGGGTCAGGCTTCGGGGAAGGGTTAGGGTTAGGGTTCGGGCGAGGGTTAGGGTTAGGGGACGGGGACGGTTTAGGGTCCAGGTGAGGGTACGACAATGCTTTAGGGGGAGCGTACGTGTGAGGGCGCGAGTCAGTGTCAGCGTACGGGTTAGATTTAGGGGACGGGTGAGGGTCAGGCTTCGGGGAAGGGTTAGGGTTAGGGTTCGGGCTAGGGTTAGGGTTAGGGGACGGGGACGGTTTAGGGTCCAGGTGAGGGTACGACAACGCTTTAGGGGGAGCGTACGTGTGAGGGCGCGGGTCAGTGTCAGCGTACGGGTTAGGATTAGGGGACGGGTGAGGGTCAGGCTTCGGGGAAGGGTTAGGGTTAGGGTTCGGGCTAGGGTTAGGGTTAGGGGACGGGGACGGTTTAGGGTCCAGGTGAGGGTACGACAACGCTTTAGGGGGAGCGTACGTGTGAGGGCGCGGGTCAGTGTCAGCGTACGGGTTAGGATTAGGGGACGGGTGAGGTTCAGGCTTCGGGGAAGTGTTAGGGTTAGGGTTCGGGCTAGGCTTAGGGTTAGGGGACGGGGACGGTTTAGGGTCCAGGTGAGGGTACGACAACGCTTTAGGGGGAGCGTACGTGTGAGGGCGCGGGTCAGTGTCAGCGTACGGGTTAGGATTAGGGGACAGGTGAGGGTCAGGCTTCGGGGAAGGGTTAGGGTTAGGGTTCGGGCTAGGGTTAGGGTTAGGGGACGGGGACGGTTTAGGGTCCAGGTGAGGGTACGACAATGCGTTAGGGGGAGCGTACGTGTGAGGGCGCGGGTCAGTGTCAGCGTACGGGTTAGGATTAGGGGACGGGTGAGGGTCAGGCTTCGGGGAAGGGTTAGGGTTAGGGTTCGGGCTAGGCTTAGGGTTAGGGGACGGGGATGGTTTAGGGTCCAGGTGAGGGTACGACAACGCTTTAGGGGGAGCGTACGTGTGAGGGCGCGGGTCAGTGTCAGCGTACGGGTTAGGATTAGGGGACAGGTGAGGGTCAGGCTTCGGGGAAGGGTTAGGGTTAGGGTTCGGGCTAGGGTTAGGGTTAGGGGACGGGGACGGTTTAGGGTCCAGGTGAGGGTACGACAATGCGTTAGGGGGAGCGTACGTGTGAGGGCGCGGGTCAGTGTCAGCGTACGGGTTAGGATTAGGGGACGGGTGAGGGTCAGGCTTCGGGGAAGGGTTAGGGTTAGGGTTCGGGCTAGGCTTAGGGTTAGGGGACGGGGATGGTTTAGGGTCCAGGTGAGGGTACGACAACGCTTTAGGGGGAGCGTACGTGTGAGGGCGCGGGTCAGTGTCAGCGTACGGGTTAGGATTAGGGGACAGGTGAGGGTCAGGCTTCGGGGAAGGGTTAGGGTTAGGGTTCGGGCTAGGGTTAGGGTTAGGGGACGGGGACGGTTTAGGGTCCAGGTGAGGGTACGACAATGCGTTAGGGGGAGCGTACGTGTGAGGGCGCGGGTCAGTGTCAGCGTACGGGTTAGGATTAGGGGACGGGTGAGTGTCAGGCTTCGGGGAAGGGTTAGGGTTAGGGTTCGGGCTAGGGTTAGGGTTAGGGGACGGGGACGGTTTAGGGTCCAAGTGAGGGTACGACAACGTTTTAGGGGGAGCGTACTTGTGAGGGCGCGGGATAGTGTCAGCGTACGGGTTAGGATTAGGGGACGGGTGAGTGTCAGGCTTCGGGGAAGGGTTAGGTTTAGGGTTCGGGCTAGGGTTAGGGTTAGGGGACGGGGACGGTTTAGGGTCCAGGTGAGGGTTCGACAACGCTTTAGGGGGAGCGTACGTGTGAGGGCGCGGGTTAGTGTCAGCGTACGGGTTAGGATTAGGGGACGGGTGAGGGTCAGGCTTCGGGTAAGGGTTAGGGTTAGGGTTCGGGCTAGGGTTAGGGTTAGGGGACGGGGACGGTTTAGGGTCCAGGTGAGGGTACGACAACGCTTTAGGGGGAGCGTACGTGTGAGGGTGTGGGTTATTGTCAGCGTACGGGTTAGGATTAGGGGACGGGTGAGTGTCAGGCTTCGGGGAAGGGTTAGGGTTAGGGTTCGGGCTAGGGTTAGGGTTAGGGGACGGGGACGGTTTAGGGTCCAGGTGAGGGTACGACAACGCTTTAGGGGGAGCGTACGTGTGAGGGCGCGGGTCAGTGTCAGCGTACGGGTTAGGATTAGGGGACGGGTGAGGGTCAGGCTTCGGGGAAGGGTTAGGGTTAGGGTTCGGGCTAGGGTTAGGGTTAGGGGACGGGGACGGTTTAGGGTCCAGGTGAGGGTACGACAACGCTTTATGGGGAGCGTACGTGTGAGGGCGCGGGTCAGTGTCAGCGTACGGGTTAGGATTAGGGGACGGGTGAGGGTCAGGCTTCGGGGAAGGGTTAGGGTTAGGGTTCGGGCTAGGGTTAGGGTTAGGGGACGGGGACGGTTTAGGGTCCAGGTGAGGGTACGACAACGCTTTAGGGGGAGCGTACGTGTGAGGGCGCGGGTTAGTGTCAGCGTACGGGTTAGGATTAGGGGACGGGTGAGGGTCAGGCTTCGGGGAAGGGTTAGGGTTAGGGTTCGGGCTAGGCTTAGGGTTAGGGGACGGGGACGGTTTAGGGTCCAGGTGAGGGTACGACAACGCTTTAGGGGGAGCGTACGTGTGAGGGCGCGAGTCAGTGTCAGCGTACGGGTTAGGATTAGGGGACGGGTGAGGGTCAGGCTTCGGGGAAGGGTTAGGGTTAGGGTTCGGGCTAGGGTTAGGGTTAGGGGACGGGGACGGTTTAGGGTCCAGGTGAGGGTACGACAACGCTTTAGGGGGAGCGTACGTGTGAGGGCGAGGGTCAGTGTCAGCGTACGGGTTAGGATTAGGGGACGGGTGAGGGTCAGGCTTCGGGGAAGGGTTAGGGTTAGGGTTCGGGCTAGGGTTAGGGTTAGGGGACGGGGACGGTTTAGGGTCCAGGTGAGGGTACGACAACGCTTTAGGGGGAGCGTACGTGTGAGGGCGCGGGTCAGTGTCAGCGTACGGGTTAGGATTAGGGGACGGGTGAGGGTCAGGCTTCGGGTAAGGGTTAGGGTTAGGGTTCGGGCTAGGGTTAGGGTTAGGGGACGGGGACGGTTTAGGGTCCAGGTGAGGGTACGACAACGCTTTAGGGGGAGCGTACGTGTGAGGGTGTGGGTTATTGTCAGCGTACGGGTTAGGATTAGGGGACGGGTGAGTGTCAGGCTTCGGGGAAGGGTTAGGGTTAGGGTTCGGGCTAGGGTTAGGGTTAGGGGACGGGGACGGTTTAGGGTCCAGGTGAGGGTACGACAACGCTTTAGGGGGAGCGTACGTGTGAGGGCGCGGGTCAGTGTCAGCGTACGGGTTAGGATTAGGGGACGGGTGAGGGTCAGGCTTCGGGGAAGGGTTAGGGTTAGGGTTCGGGCTAGGGTTAGGGTTAGGGGACGGGGACGGTTTAGGGTCCAGGTGAGGGTACGACAACGCTTTATGGGGAGCGTACGTGTGAGGGCGCGGGTCAGTGTCAGCGTACGGGTTAGGATTAGGGGACGGGTGAGGGTCAGGCTTCGGGGAAGGGTTAGGGTTAGGGTTCGGGCTAGGGTTAGGGTTAGGGGACGGGGACGGTTTAGGGTCCAGGTGAGGGTACGACAACGCTTTAGGGGGAGCGTACGTGTGAGGGCGCGGGTTAGTGTCAGCGTACGGGTTAGGATTAGGGGACGGGTGAGGGTCAGGCTTCGGGGAAGGGTTAGGGTTAGGGTTCGGGCTAGGCTTAGGGTTAGGGGACGGGGACGGTTTAGGGTCCAGGTGAGGGTACGACAACGCTTTAGGGGGAGCGTACGTGTGAGGGCGCGAGTCAGTGTCAGCGTACGGGTTAGGATTAGGGGACGGGTGAGGGTCAGGCTTCGGGGAAGGGTTAGGGTTAGGGTTCGGGCTAGGGTTAGGGTTAGGGGACGGGGACGGTTTAGGGTCCAGGTGAGGGTACGACAACGCTTTAGGGGGAGCGTACGTGTGAGGGCGAGGGTCAGTGTCAGCGTACGGGTTAGGATTAGGGGACGGGTGAGGGTCAGGCTTCGGGGAAGGGTTAGGGTTAGGGTTCGGGCTAGGGTTAGGGTTAGGGGACGGGGACGGTTTAGGGTCCAGGTGAGGGTACGACAACGCTTTAGGGGGAGCGTACGTGTGAGGGCGCGGGTCAGTGTCAGCGTACGGGTTAGGATTAGGGGACGGGTGAGGTTCAGGCTTCGGGGAAGGGTTAGGGTTAGGGTTCGGGCTAGGCTTAGGGTTAGGGGACGGGGACGGTTTAGGGTCCAGGTGAGGGTACGACAACGCTTTAGGGGGAGCGTACGTGTGAGGGCGCGGGTCAGTGTCAGCGTACGGGTTAGGATTAGGGGACGGGTGAGGGTCAGGCTTCGGGGAAGGGTTAGGGTTAGGGTTCGGGCTAGGGTTAGGGTTAGGGGACGGGGACGGTTTAGGGTCCAGGTGAGGGTACGACAACGCTTTAGGGGGAGCGTACGTGTGAGGGCGCGGGTCAGTGTCAGCGTACGGGTTAGGATTAGGGGACGGGTGAGGGTCAGGCTTCGGGGAAGGGTTAGGGTTAGGGTTCGGGCTAGGGTTAGGGTTAGGGGACGGGGACGGTTTAGGGTCCAGGTGAGGGTACGACAACGCTTTAGGGGGAGCGTACGTGTGAGGGCGCGGGTCAGTGTCAGCGTACGGGTTAGGATTAGGGGACGGGTGAGGGTCAGGCTTCGGGGAAGGGTTAGGGTTAGGGTTCGGGCTAGGGTTAGGGTTAGGGGACGGGGACGGTTTAGGGTCCAGGTGAGGGTACGACAACGCTTTAGGGGGAGCGTACGTGTGAGGGCGCGGGTCAGTGTCAGCGTACGGGTTAGGATTAGGGGACGGGTGAGGGTCAGGCTTCGGGGAAGGGTTAGGGTTAGGGTTCGGGCTAGGGTTAGGGTTAGGGGACGGGGACGGTTTAGGGTCCAGGTGAGTGTACGACAACGCTTTAGGGGGAGCGTACGTGTGAGGGCGCGGGTCAGTGTCAGCGTACGGGTTAGGATTAGGGGACGGGTGAGGGTCAGGCTTCGGGGAAGGGTTAGGGTTAGGGTTCGGGCTAGGGTTAGGGTTAGGGGACGGGGACGGTTTAGGGTCCAGGTGAGGGTACGACAACGCTTTAGGGGGAGCGTACGTGTGAGGGCGCGGGTCAGTGTCAGCGTACGGGTTAGGATTAGGGGACGGGTGAGGGTCAGGCTTCGGGGAAGGGTTAGGGTTAGGGTTCGGGCTAGGGTTAGGGTTAGGGGACGGGGACGGTTTAGGGTCCAGGTGAGGGGACGACAACGCTTTAGGGGGAGCGTACGTGTGAGGGCGCGGGTCAGTGTCAGCGTACGGGTTAGGATTAGGGGACGGGTGAGGGTCAGGCTTCGGGGAAGGGTTAGGGTTAGGGTTTGGGCTAGGGTTAGGGTTAGGGGACGGGGACGGTTTAGGGTCCAGGTGAGGGTACGACAACGCTTTAGGGGGAGCGTACGTGTGAGGGCGCGGGTCAGTGTCAGCTTACGGGTTAGGATTAGGGGACGGGTGAGGGTCAGGCTTCGGGGAAGGGTTAGGGTTAGGGTTCGGGCTAGGGTTAGGGTTAGGGGACGGGGACGGTTTAGGGTCCAGGTGAGGGTACGACAACGCTTTAGGGGGAGCGTACGTGTGAGGGCGCGGGTCAGTGTCAGCGTACGGGTTAGGATTAGGGGACGGGTGAGGGTCAGGCTTCGGGGAAGGGTTAGGGTTACGGTTCGGGCTAGGGTTAGGGTTAGGGGACGGGGACGGTTTAGGGTCCAGGTGAGGGTACGACAACGCTTTAGGGGGAGTGTACGTGTGAGGGCGCGGGTCAGTGTCAGCGTACGGGTTAGGATTAGGGGACGGGTGAGGGTCAGGCTTCGGGGAAGGGTTAGGGTTAGGGTTCGGGCTAGGGTTAGGGTTAGGGGACGGGGACGGTTTAGGGTCCAGGTGAGTGTACGACAACGCTTTAGGGGGAGCGTACGTGTGAGGGCGCGGGTCAGTGTCAGCGTACGGGTTAGGATTAGGGGACGGGTGAGGGTCAGGCTTCGGGGAAGGGTTAGGGTTAGGGTTCGGGCTAGGGTTAGGGTTAGGGGACGGGGACGGTTTAGGGTCCAGGTGAGGGGACGACAACGCTTTAGGGGGAGCGTACGTGTGAGGGCGCGGGTCAGTGTCAGCGTACGGGTTAGGATTAGGGGACGGGTGAGGGTCAGGCTTTGGGGAAGGGTTAGGGTTAGGGTTCGGGCTAGGGTTAGGGTTAGGGGACGGGGACGGTTTAGGGTCCAGGTGAGGGGACGACAACGCTTTAGGGGGAGCGTACGTGTGAGGGCGCGGGTCAGTGTCAGCGTACGGGTTAGGATTAGGGGACGGGTGAGGGTCAGGCTTCGGGGAAGGGTTAGAGTTAGGGTTCGGGCTAGGGTTAGGGTTAGGGGACGGGGACGGTTTAGGGTCCAGGTGAGGGGACGACAACGCTTTAGGGGGAGCGTACGTGTGAGGGCGCGGGTCAGTGTCAGCGTACGGGTTAGGATTAGGGGACGGGTGAGGGTCAGGCTTCGGGGAAGGGTTAGGGTTAGGGTTCGGGCTAGGGTTAGGGTTAGGGGACGGGGACGGTTTAGGGTCCAGGTGAGGGGACGACAACGCTTTAGGGGGAGCATACGTGTGAGGGCGCGGGTCAGTGTCAGCATACGGGTTAGGATTAGGGGACGGGTGAGGGTCAGGCTTCGGGGAAGGGTTAGGGTTAGGGTTCGGGCTAGGGTTAGGGTTAGGGGACGGGGACGGTTTAGGGTCCAGGTGAGGGTACGACAACGCTTTAGGGGGAGCGTACATGTGAGGGCGCGGGTCAGTGTCAGTGTACGGGTTAGGATTAGGGGACGGGTGAGGGTCCGGCTTCGGGGAAGGGTTAGGGTTAGGGTTCGGGCTAGGGTTAGGGTTAGGGGACGGGGACGGTTTAGGGTCCAGGTGAGGGTACGACAACGGTTTAGGGGGAGCGTACGTGTGAGGGCGAGGGTCAGTGTCAGCGTACGGGTTAGGATTAGGGGACGGGTGAGGGTCAGGCTTCGGGGAAGGGTTAGGGTTAGGGTTCGGGCTAGGGTTAGGGTTAGGGGACGGGGACGGTTTAGGGTCCAGGTGAGGGTATGACAACGCTTTAGGGGGAGCGTACGTGTGAGGGCGCGGGTCAGTGTCAGCGTACGGGTTAGGATTAGGGGACGGGTGAGGTTCAGGCTTCGGGGAAGGGTTAGGGTTAGGGTTCGGGCTAGGCTTAGGGTTAGGGGACGGGGACGGTTTAGGGTCCAGGTGAGGGTACGACAACGCTTTAGGGGGAGCGTACGTGTGAGGGCGCGGGTCAGTGTCAGCGTACGGGTTAGGATTAGGGGACGGGTGAGGGTCAGGCTTCGGGGAAGGGTTAGGGTTAGGGTTCGGGCTAGGGTTAGGGTTAGGGGACGGTGACGGTTTAGGGTCCAGGTGAGGGTACGACAACGCTTTAGGGGGAGCGTACGTGTGAGGGCACGGGTCAGTGTCAGCGTACGGGTTAGGATTAGGGGACGGGTGAGGGTCAGGCTTCAGGGAAGGGTTAGGGTTAGGGTTCGGGCTAGGGTTAGGGTTAGGGGACGGGGACGGTTTAGGGTCCAGGTGAGGGTACGACAACGCTTTAGGGGGAGCGTACGTGTGAGGGCGCGGGTCAGTGTCAGCGTACGGGTTAGGATTAGGGGACGGGTGAGGGTCAGGCTTCGGGGAAGGGTTAGGGTTAGGGTTCGGGCTAGGGTTAGGGTTAGGGGACGGGGACGGTTTAGGGTCCAGGTGAGGGTACGACAACGCTTTA
Organism: Grampus griseus; assembly: GCF_964374135.1. Taxonomy (NCBI): domain Eukaryota; kingdom Metazoa; phylum Chordata; class Mammalia; order Artiodactyla; family Delphinidae; genus Grampus; species Grampus griseus. The sequence goes on from NW_028132699.1 coordinate 47,277, forward strand.
GGGGGAGCGTACGTGTGAGGGCGCGGGTCAGTGTCAGCGTACGGGTTAGGATTAGGGGACGGGTGAGGGTCAGGCTTCGGGGAAGGGTTAGGGTTAGGCTTCGGGCTAGGGTTAGGGTTAAGGGAAGGGGACGGTTTAGGGTCCAGGTGAGGGTATGACAACGCTTTAGGGGGAGCGTACGTGTGAGGGCGCGGGTCAGTGTCAGCGTACGGGTTAGGATTAGGGGAAGGGTGAGGGTCAGGCTTCGGGGAAGGGTTAGGGTTAGGGTTCGGGCTAGGGTTAGGGTTAGGGGACGGGGACGGTTTAGGGTCCAGGTGAGGGGACGACAACGCTTTAGGGGGAGCGTACGTGTGAGGGCGCGTGTCAGTGTCAGCGTACGGGTTAGGATTAGGGGACGGGTGAGGGTCAGGCTTCGGGGAAGGGTTAGGGTTAGGGTTCGGGCTAGGGTTAGGGTTAGGGGACGGGGACGGTTTAGGGTCCAGGTGAGGGTACGACAACGCTTTAGGGGGAGCGTACGTGTGAGGGCGCGGGTCAGTGTCAGCGTACGGGTTAGGATTAGGGGACGGGTGAGGGTCAGGCTTCGGGGAAGGGTTAGGGTTAGGGTTCGGGCTAGGGTTAGGGTTAGGGGACGGGGACGGTTTAGGGTCCAGGTGAGGGTACGACAACGCTTTAGGGGGAGCGTACGTGTGAGGGCGCGGGTCAGTGTCAGCGTACGGGTTAGGATTAGGGGACGGGTGAGGGTCAGGCTTCGGGGAAGGGTTAGGGTTAGGGTTCGGGCTAGGGTTAGGGTTAGGGGACGGGGACGGTTTAGGGTCCAGGTGAGGGTACGACAACGCTTTAGGGGGAGCGTACGTGTGAGGGCGCGGGTCAGTGTCAGCGTACGGGTTAGGATTAGGGGACGGGTGAGGGTCAGGCTTCGGGGAAGGGTTAGGGTTAGGGTTCGGGCTAGGGTTAGGGTTAGGGGACGGGGACGGTTTAGGGTCCAGGTGTGGGTACGACAACGCTTTAGGGGGAGCGTACGTGTGAGGGCGCGGGTCAGTGTCAGCGTACGGGTTAGGATTAGGGGACGGGTGAGGGTCAGGCTTCGGGGAAGGGTTAGGGTTAGGGTTCGGGCTAGGGTTAGGGTTAGGGGACGGGGACGGTTTAGGGTCCAGGTGAGGGTACGACAACGCTTTAGGGGGAGCGTACGTGTGAGGGCGCGGGTCAGTGTCAGCGTACGGGTTAGGATTAGGGGACGGGTGAGGGTCAGGCTTCGGGGAAGGGTTAGGGTTAGGGTTCGGGCTAGGGTTAGGGTTAGGGGACGGGGACGGTTTAGGGTCCAGGTGAGGGGACGACAACGCTTTAGGGGGAGCGTACGTGTGAGGGCGCGGGTCAGTGTCAGCGTACGGGTTAGGATTAGGGGACGGGTGAGGGTCAGGCTTCGGGGAAGGGTTAGGGTTAGGGTTCGGGCTAGGGTTAGGGTTAGGGGACGGGGACGGTTTAGGGTCCAGGTGAGGGTACGACAACGCTTTAGGGGGAGCGTACGTGTGAGGGTGCGGGTCAGTGTCAGCGTACGGGTTAGGATTAGGGGACGGGTGAGGGTCAGGCTTCGGGGAAGGGTTAGGGTTAGGGTTCGGGCTAGGGTTAGTGAGGGGACGGGGACGGTTTAGGGTCCAGGTGAGGGTACGACAACGCTTTAGGGGGAGCGTACGTGTGAGGGCGCGGGTCAGTGTCAGCGTACGGGTTAGGATTAGGGGACGGGTGAGGGTCAGGCTTCGGGGAAGGTTTAGGGTTAGGGTTCGGGCTAGGGTTAGGGTTAGGGGACGGGGACGGTTTAGGGTCCAGGTGAGGGGACGACAACGCTTTAGGGGGAGCGTACGTGTGAGGGCGCGGGTCAGTGTCAGCGTACGGGTTAGGATTAGGGGACGGGTGAGGGTCAGGCTTCGGGGAAGGGTTAGGGTTAGGGTTCGGGCTAGGGTTAGGGTTAGGGGACGGGGACGGTTTAGGGTCCAGGTGAGGGTACGACAACGCTTTAGGGGGAGCGTACGTGTGAGGGCGCGGGTCAGTGTCAGCGTACGGGTTAGGATTAGGGGACGGGTGAGGGTCAGGCTTCGGGGAAGGTTTAGGGTTAGGGTTCGGGCTAGGGTTAGGGTTAGGGGACGGGGACGGTTTAGGGTCCAGGTGAGGGTACGACAACGCTTTAGGGGGAGCGTACGTGTGAGGGCGCGGGTCAGTGTCAGCGTACGGGTTAGGATTAGGGGACGGGTGAGGGTCAGGCTTCGGGGAAGGGTTAGGGTTAGGGTTCGGGCTAGGGTTAGGGTTAGGGGACGGGGACGGTTTAGGGTCCAGGTGAGGGTACGACAACGCTTTAGGGGGAGCGTACGTGTGAGGGCGCGGGTCAGTGTCAGCGTACGGGTTAGGATTAGGGGACGGGTGAGGGTCAGGCTTCGGGGAAGGGTTAGGGTTAGGGTTCGGGCTAGGGTTAGGGTTAGGGGACGGGGACGGTTTAGGGTCCAGGTGTGGGTACGACAACGCTTTAGGGGGAGCGTACGTGTGAGGGCGCGGGTCAGTGTCAGCGTACGGGTTAGGATTAGGGGACGGGTGAGGGTCAGGCTTCGTGGAAGGGTTAGGGTTAGGGTTCGGGCTAGGGTTAGGGTTAGGGGACGGGGACGGTTTAGGGTCCAGGTGAGGGTACGACAACGGTTTAGGGGGAGCGTACGTGTGAGGGCGCGGGTCAGTGTCAGCGTACGGGTTAGGATTAGGGGACGGGTGAGGGTCAGGCTTCGGGGAAGGGTTAGGGTTAGGGTTCGGGCTAGGGTTAGGGTTAGGGGACGGGGACGGTTTAGGGTCCAGGTGAGGGTACGACAACGCTTTAGTGGGAGCGTACGTGTGAGGGCGCGGGTTAGTGTCAGCGTACGGGTTAGGATTAGGGGACCGGTGAGGGTCAGGCTTCGGGGAAGGGTTAGGGTTAGGGTTCGGGCTAGGGTTAGGGTTAGGGGACGGGGACGGTTTAGGGTCCAGGTGAGGGTACGACAATGCTTTAGGGGGAGCGTACGTGTGAGGGCGCGGGTTAGTGTCAGCGTACGGGTTAGGATTAGGGGACGGGTGAGGGTCAGGCTTCGGGGAAGGGTTAGGGTTAGGGTTCGGGCTAGGGTTAGGGTTAGGGGACGGGGACGGTTTAGGGTCCAGGTGAGGGTACAACAACGCTTTAGGGGGAGCGTACGTGTGAGGGCGCGGGTCAGTGTCAGCGTACGGGTTAGGATTAGGGGACGGGTAAGGGTCAGGCTTCGGGGAAGGATTAGTGTTAGGGTTCGGGCTAGGGTTAGGGTTAGGGGACGGGGACGGTTTAGGGTCCAGGTGAGGGTACGACAACGCTTTAGGGGGAGCGTACGTGTGAGGGCGCGGGTCAGTGTCAGCGTACGGGTTAGGATTAGGGGACGGGTGAGGGTCAGGCTTCGGGGAAGGGTTAGGGTTAGGGTTCGGGCTAGGGTTAGGGTTAGGGGACGGGGACGGTTTAGGGTCCAGGTGAGGGTACGACAACGCTTTAGGGGGAGCGTACGTGTGAGGGCGCCTGTCAGTGTCAGCGTACGGGTTAGGATTAGGGGACGGGTGAGGGTCAGGCTTCAGGGAAGTGTTAGGGTTAGGGTTCGGGCTAGGGTTAGGGTTAGGGGACGGGGACGGTTTAGGGTCCAGGTGAGGGTACGACAACGCTTTAGGGGGAGCGTACGTGTGAGGGCGCGGGTCAGTGTCAGCGTACGGGTTAGGATTAGGGGACAGGTGAGGGTCAGGCTTCGGGGAAGGGTTAGGGTTAGGGTTCGGGCTAGGGTTAGGGTTAGGGGACGGGGACGGTTTAGGGTCCAGGTGAGGGTACGACAACGCTTTAGGGGGAGCGTACGTGTGAGGGCGCGGGTCAGTGTCAGCGTACGGGTTAGGATTAGGGGACGGGTGAGGGTCAGGCTTCGGGGAAGGGTTAGGGTTAGGGTTTGGGCTAGGGTTAGGGGACGGGGACGGGGACGGTTTAGGGTCCAGGTGAGGGTACGACAACGCTTTAGGGGGAGCGTACGTGTGAGGGCGCGGGTCAGTGTCAGCGTACGGGTTAGGATTAGGGGACGGGTGTGGGTCAGGCTTCGGGGAAGGGTTAGGGTTAGGGTTCGGGCTAGGGTTAGGGTTAGGGGACGGGGACGGTTTAGGGTCCAGGTGAGGGTACGACAACGCTTTAGGGGGAGCGTACGTGTGAGGGCGCGGGTCAGTGTCAGCGTACGGGTTAGGATTAGGGGACGGGTGAGGGTCAGGCTTCGGGGAAGTGTTAGGGTTAGGGTTCGGGCTAGGGTTAGGGTTAGGGGACGGGGACGGTTTAGGGTCCAGGTGAGTGTACGACAACGCTTTAGGGGGAGCGTACGTGTGAGGGCGCGGGTCAGTGTCAGCGTACGGGTTAGGATTAGGGGACGGGTGAGGGTCAGGCTTCGGGGAAGGGTTAGGGTTAGGGTTCGGGCTAGGGTTAGGGTTAGGGGACGGGGACGGTTTAGGGTCCAGGTGAGGGTACGACAACGCTTTAGGGGGAGCGTACGTGTGAGGGCGCGGGTCAGTGTCAGCGTACGGGTTAGGATTAGGGGACGGGTGAGGGTCAGGCTTCGGGGAAGGGTTAGGGTTAGGGTTCGGGCTAGGGTTAGGGTTAGGGGACGGGGACGGTTTAGGGTCCAGGTGAGGGGACGACAACGCTTTAGGGGGAGCGTACGTGTGAGGGCGCGGGTCAGTGTCAGCGTACGGGTTAGGATTAGGGGACGGGTGAGGGTCAGGCTTCGGGGAAGGGTTAGGGTTAGGGTTCGGGCTAGGGTTAGGGTTAGGGGACGGGGACGGTTTAGGGTCCAGGTGTGGGTACGACAACGCTTTAGGGGGAGCGTACGTGTGAGGGCGCGGGTCAGTGTCAGCGTACGGGTTAGGATTAGGGGACGGGTGAGGGTCAGGCTTCGGGGAAGGGTTAGGGTTAGGGTTCGGGCTAGGGTTAGGGTTAGGGGACGGGGACGGTTTAGGGTCCAGGTGAGGGTACGACAACGCTTTAGGGGGAGCGTACGTGTGAGGGCGCGGGTCAGTGTCAGCGTACGGGTTAGGATTAGGGGACGGGTGAGGGTCAGGCTTCGGGGAAGGGTTAGGGTTAGGGTTCGGGCTAGGGTTAGGGTTAGGGGACGGGGACGGTTTAGGGTCCAGGTGAGGGGACGACAACGCTTTAGGGGGAGCGTACGTGTGAGGGCGCGGGTCAGTGTCAGCGTACGGGTTAGGATTAGGGGACGGGTGAGGGTCAGGCTTCGGGGAAGGGTTAGGGTTAGGGTTCGGGCTAGGGTTAGGGTTAGGGGACGGGGACGGTTTAGGGTCCAGGTGAGGGTACGACAACGCTTTAGGGGGAGCGTACGTGTGAGGGTGCGGGTCAGTGTCAGCGTACGGGTTAGGATTAGGGGACGGGTGAGGGTCAGGCTTCGGGGAAGGGTTAGGGTTAGGGTTCGGGCTAGGGTTAGTGAGGGGACGGGGACGGTTTAGGGTCCAGGTGAGGGTACGACAACGCTTTAGGGGGAGCGTACGTGTGAGGGCGCGGGTCAGTGTCAGCGTACGGGTTAGGATTAGGGGACGGGTGAGGGTCAGGCTTCGGGGAAGGTTTAGGGTTAGGGTTCGGGCTAGGGTTAGGGTTAGGGGACGGGGACGGTTTAGGGTCCAGGTGAGGGGACGACAACGCTTTAGGGGGAGCGTACGTGTGAGGGCGCGGGTCAGTGTCAGCGTACGGGTTAGGATTAGGGGACGGGTGAGGGTCAGGCTTCGGGGAAGGGTTAGGGTTAGGGTTCGGGCTAGGGTTAGGGTTAGGGGACGGGGACGGTTTAGGGTCCAGGTGAGGGTACGACAACGCTTTAGGGGGAGCGTACGTGTGAGGGCGCGGGTCAGTGTCAGCGTACGGGTTAGGATTAGGGGACGGGTGAGGGTCAGGCTTCGGGGAAGGTTTAGGGTTAGGGTTCGGGCTAGGGTTAGGGTTAGGGGACGGGGACGGTTTAGGGTCCAGGTGAGGGTACGACAACGCTTTAGGGGGAGCGTACGTGTGAGGGCGCGGGTCAGTGTCAGCGTACGGGTTAGGATTAGGGGACGGGTGAGGGTCAGGCTTCGGGGAAGGGTTAGGGTTAGGGTTCGGGCTAGGGTTAGGGTTAGGGGACGGGGACGGTTTAGGGTCCAGGTGAGGGTACGACAACGCTTTAGGGGGAGCGTACGTGTGAGGGCGCGGGTCAGTGTCAGCGTACGGGTTAGGATTAGGGGACGGGTGAGGGTCAGGCTTCGGGGAAGGGTTAGGGTTAGGGTTCGGGCTAGGGTTAGGGTTAGGGGACGGGGACGGTTTAGGGTCCAGGTGTGGGTACGACAACGCTTTAGGGGGAGCGTACGTGTGAGGGCGCGGGTCAGTGTCAGCGTACGGGTTAGGATTAGGGGACGGGTGAGGGTCAGGCTTCGTGGAAGGGTTAGGGTTAGGGTTCGGGCTAGGGTTAGGGTTAGGGGACGGGGACGGTTTAGGGTCCAGGTGAGGGTACGACAACGGTTTAGGGGGAGCGTACGTGTGAGGGCGCGGGTCAGTGTCAGCGTACGGGTTAGGATTAGGGGACGGGTGAGGGTCAGGCTTCGGGGAAGGGTTAGGGTTAGGGTTCGGGCTAGGGTTAGGGTTAGGGGACGGGGACGGTTTAGGGTCCAGGTGAGGGTACGACAACGCTTTAGTGGGAGCGTACGTGTGAGGGCGCGGGTTAGTGTCAGCGTACGGGTTAGGATTAGGGGACCGGTGAGGGTCAGGCTTCGGGGAAGGGTTAGGGTTAGGGTTCGGGCTAGGGTTAGGGTTAGGGGACGGGGACGGTTTAGGGTCCAGGTGAGGGTACGACAATGCTTTAGGGGGAGCGTACGTGTGAGGGCGCGGGTTAGTGTCAGCGTACGGGTTAGGATTAGGGGACGGGTGAGGGTCAGGCTTCGGGGAAGGGTTAGGGTTAGGGTTCGGGCTAGGGTTAGGGTTAGGGGACGGGGACGGTTTAGGGTCCAGGTGAGGGTACGACAACGCTTTAGGGGGAGCGTACGTGTGAGGGCGCGGGTCAGTGTCAGCGTACGGGTTAGGATTAGGGGACGGGTGAGGGTCAGGCTTCGGGGAAGGATTAGTGTTAGGGTTCGGGCTAGGGTTAGGGTTAGGGGACGGGGACGGTTTAGGGTCCAGGTGAGGGGACGACAACGCTTTAGGGGGAGCGTACGTGTGAGGGCGCGGGTCAGTGTCAGCGTACGGGTTAGGATTAGGGGACGGGTGAGGGTCAGGCTTCGGGGAAGGGTTAGGGTTAGGGTTCGGGCTAGGGTTAGGGTTAGGGGACGGGGACGGTTTAGGGTCCAGGTGAGGGTACGACAACGCTTTAGGGGGAGCGTACGTGTGAGGGCGCCTGTCAGTGTCAGCGTACGGGTTAGGATTAGGGGACGGGTGAGGGTCAGGCTTCAGGGAAGTGTTAGGGTTAGGGTTCGGGCTAGGGTTAGGGTTAGGGGACGGGGACGGTTTAGGGTCCAGGTGAGGGTACGACAACGCTTTAGGGGGAGCGTACGTGTGAGGGCGCGGGTCAGTGTCAGCGTACGGGTTAGGATTAGGGGACGGGTGAGGGTCAGGCTTCGGGGAAGGGTTAGGGTTAGGGTTCGGGCTAGGGTTAGGGTTAGGGGACGGGGACGGTTTAGGGTCCAGGTGAGGGTACGACAACGCTTTAGGGGGAGCGTACGTGTGAGGGCGCGGGTCAGTGTCAGCGTACGGGTTAGGATTAGGGGACGGGTGAGGGTCAGGCTTCGGGGAAGGGTTAGGGTTAGGGTTTGGGCTAGGGTTAGGGGACGGGGACGGGGACGGTTTAGGGTCCAGGTGAGGGTACGACAACGCTTTAGGGGGAGCGTACGTGTGAGGGCGCGGGTCAGTGTCAGCGTACGGGTTAGGATTAGGGGACGGGTGTGGGTCAGGCTTCGGGGAAGGGTTAGGGTTAGGGTTCGGGCTAGGGTTAGGGTTAGGGGACGGGGACGGTTTAGGGTCCAGGTGAGGGTACGACAACGCTTTAGGGGGAGCGTACGTGTGAGGGCGCGGGTCAGTGTCAGCGTACGGGTTAGGATTAGGGGACGGGTGAGGGTCAGGCTTCGGGGAAGTGTTAGGGTTAGGGTTCGGGCTAGGGTTAGGGTTAGGGGACGGGGACGGTTTAGGGTCCAGGTGAGTGTACGACAACGCTTTAGGGGGAGCGTACGTGTGAGGGCGCGGGTCAGTGTCAGCGTACGGGTTAGGATTAGGGGACGGGTGAGGGTCAGGCTTCGGGGAAGGGTTAGGGTTAGGGTTCGGGCTAGGGTTAGGGTTAGGGGACGGGGACGGTTTAGGGTCCAGGTGAGGGTACGACAACGCTTTAGGGGGAGCGTACGTGTGAGGGCGCGGGTCAGTGTCAGCGTACGGGTTAGGATTAGGGGACGGGTGAGGGTCAGGCTTCGGGGAAGGGTTAGGGTTAGGGTTCGGGCTAGGGTTAGGGTTAGGGGACGGGGACGGTTTAGGGTCCAGGTGAGGGGACGACAACGCTTTAGGGGGAGCGTACGTGTGAGGGCGCGGGTCAGTGTCAGCGTACGGGTTAGGATTAGGGGACGGGTGAGGGTCAGGCTTCGGGGAAGGGTTAGGGTTAGGGTTCGGGCTAGGGTTAGGGTTAGGGGACGGGGACGGTTTAGGGTCCAGGTGTGGGTACGACAACGCTTTAGGGGGAGCGTACGTGTGAGGGCGCGGGTCAGTGTCAGCGTACGGGTTAGGATTAGGGGACGGGTGAGGGTCAGGCTTCGGGGAAGGGTTAGGGTTAGGGTTCGGGCTAGGGTTAGGGTTAGGGGACGGGGACGGTTTAGGGTCCAGGTGAGGGTACGACAACGCTTTAGGGGGAGCGTACGTGTGAGGGCGCGGGTCAGTGTCAGCGTACGGGTTAGGATTAGGGGACGGGTGAGGGTCAGGCTTCGGGGAAGGGTTAGGGTTAGGGTTCGGGCTAGGGTTAGGGTTAGGGGACGGGGACGGTTTAGGGTCCAGGTGAGGGGACGACAACGCTTTAGGGGGAGCGTACGTGTGAGGGCGCGGGTCAGTGTCAGCGTACGGGTTAGGATTAGGGGACGGGTGAGGGTCAGGCTTCGGGGAAGGGTTAGGGTTAGGGTTCGGGCTAGGGTTAGGGTTAGGGGACGGGGACGGTTTAGGGTCCAGGTGAGGGTACGACAACGCTTTAGGGGGAGCGTACGTGTGAGGGCGCGGGTCAGTGTCAGCGTACGGGTTAGGATTAGGGGACGGGTGAGGGTCAGGCTTCGGGGAAGGTTTAGGGTTAGGGTTCGGGCTAGGGTTAGGGTTAGGGGACGGGGACGGTTTAGGGTCCAGGTGAGGGTACGACAACGCTTTAGGGGGAGCGTACGTGTGAGGGCGCGGGTCAGTGTCAGCGTACGGGTTAGGATTAGGGGACGGGTGAGGGTCAGGCTTCGGGGAAGGGTTAGGGTTAGGGTTCGGGCTAGGGTTAGGGTTAGGGGACGGGGACGGTTTAGGGTCCAGGTGAGGGTACGACAACGCTTTAGGGGGAGCGTACGTGTGAGGGCGCGGGTCAGTGTCAGCGTACGGGTTAGGATTAGGGGACGGGTGAGGGTCAGGCTTCGGGGAAGGGTTAGGGTTAGGGTTCGGGCTAGGGTTAGGGTTAGGGGACGGGGACGGTTTAGGGTCCAGGTGTGGGTACGACAACGCTTTAGGGGGAGCGTACGTGTGAGGGCCCGGGTCAGTGTCAGCGTACGGGTTAGGATTAGGGGACGGGTGAGGGTCAGGCTTCGGGGAAGGGTTAGGGTTAGGGTTCGGGCTAGGGTTAGGGTTAGGGGACGGGGACGGTTTAGGGTCCAGGTGAGGGTACGACAACGGTTTAGGGGGAGCGTACGTGTGAGGGCGCGGGTCAGTGTCAGCGTACGGGTTAGGATTAGGGGACGGGTGAGGGTCAGGCTTCGGGGAAGGGTTAGGGTTAGGGTTCGGGCTAGGGTTAGGGTTAGGGGACGGGGACGGTTTAGGGTCCAGGTGAGGGTACGACAACGCTTTAGGGGGAGCGTACGTGTGAGGGCGCGGGTTAGTGTCAGCGTACGGGTTAGGATTAGGGGACCGGTGAGGGTCAGGCTTCGGGGAAGGGTTAGGGTTAGGGTTCGGGCTAGGGTTAGGGTTAGGGGACGGGGACGGTTTAGGGTCCAGGTGAGGGTACGACAATGCTTTAGGGGGAGCGTACGTGTGAGGGCGCGGGTTAGTGTCAGCGTACGGGTTAGGATTAGGGGACGGGTGAGGGTCAGGCTTCGGGAAAGGGTTAGGGTTAGGGTTCGGGCTAGGGTTAGGGTTAGGGGACGGGGACGGTTTAGGGTCCAGGTGAGGGTACGACAACGCTTTAGGGGGAGCGTACGTGTGAGGGCGCGGGTCAGTGTCAGCGTACGGGTTAGGATTAGGGGACGGGTGAGGGTCAGGCTTCGGGGAAGGGTTAGTGTTAGGGTTCGGGCTAGGGTTAGGGTTAGGGGACGGGGACGGTTTAGGGTCCAGGTGAGGGTACGACAACGCTTTAGGGGGAGCGTACGTGTGAGGGCGCGGGTCAGTGTCAGCGTACGGGTTAGGATTAGGGGACGGGTGAGGGTCAGGCTTCGGGGAAGGGTTAGGGTTAGGGTTCGGGCTAGGGTTAGGGTTAGGGAACGGGGACGGTTTAGGGTCCAGGTGAGGGTACGACAACGCTTTAGGGGGAGCGTACGTGTGAGGGCGCCTGTCAGTGTCAGCGTACGGGTTAGGATTAGGGGACGGGTGAGGGTCAGGCTTCGGGGAAGTGTTAGGGTTAGGGTTCGGGCTAGGGTTAGGGTTAGGGGACGGGGACGGTTTAGGGTCCAGGTGAGGGTACGACAACGCTTTAGGGGGAGCGTACGTGTGAGGGCGCGGGTCAGTGTCAGCGTACGGGTTAGGATTAGGGGACGGGTGAGGGTCAGGCTTCGGGGAAGGGTTAGGGTTAGGGTTCGGGCTAGGGTTAGGGTTAGGGGACGGGGACGGTTTAGGGTCCAGCTGAGGGTACGACAACGCTTTAGGGGGAGCGTACGTGTGAGGGCGCAGGTCAGTGTCAGCGTACGGGTTAGGATTAGGGGACGGGTGAGGGTCAGGCTTCGGGGAAGGGTTAGGGTTAGGGTTTGGGCTAGGGTTAGGGGACGGGGACGGGGACGGTTTAGGGTCCAGGTGAGGGTACGACAACGCTTTAGGGGGAGCGTACGTGTGAGGGCGCGGGTCAGTGTCAGCGTACGGGTTAGGATTAGGGGACGGGTGTGGGTCAGGCTTCGGGGAAGGGTTAGGGTTAGGGTTCGGGCTAGGGTTAGGGTTAGGGGACGGGGACGGTTTAGGGTCCAGGTGAGGGTACGACAACGCTTTAGGGGGAGCGTACGTGTGAGGGCGCGGGTCAGTGTCAGCGTACGGGTTAGGATTAGGGGACGGGTGAGGGTCAGGCTTCGGGGAAGTGTTAGGGTTAGGGTTCGGGCTAGGGTTAGGGTTAGGGGACGGGGACGGTTTAGGGTCCAGGTGAGGGGACGACAACGCTTTAGGGGGAGCGTACGTGTGAGGGCGCGGGTCAGTGTCAGCGTACGGGTTAGGATTAGGGGACGGGTGAGGGTCAGGCTTCGGGGAAGGGTTAGGGTTAGGGTTCGGGCTAGGGTTAGGGTTAGGGGACGGGGACGGTTTAGGGTCCAGGTGAGGGTACGACAACGCTTTAGGGGGAGCGTACGTGTGAGGGCGCGGGTCAGTGTCAGCGTACGGGTTAGGATTAGGGGACGGGTGAGGGTCAGGCTTCGGGGAAGGGTTAGGGTTAGGGTTTGGGCTAGGGTTAGGGGACGGGGACGGGGACGGTTTAGGGTCCAGGTGAGGGTACGACAACGCTTTAGGGGGAGCGTACGTGTGAGGGCGCGGGTCAGTGTCAGCGTACGGTTAGGATTAGGGGACGGGTGAGGGTCAGGCTTCGGGGAAGGGTTAGGGTTAGGGTTCGGGCTAGGGTTAGGGTTAGGGGACGGGGACGGTTTAGGGTCCAGGTGAGGGTACGACAACGCTTTAGGGGGAGCGTACGTGTGAGGGCGCGGGTCAGTGTCAGCGTACGGGTTAGGATTAGGGGACGGGTGAGGGTCAGGCTTCGGGGAAGGGTTAGGGTTAGTGTTCGGGCTAGGGTTAGGGTTAGGGGACGGGGACGGTTTAGGGTCCAGGTGAGGGTACGACAACGCTTTAGGGGGAGCGTACGTGTGAGGGCGCGGGTCAGTGTCAGCGTACGGGTTAGGATTAGGGGACGGGTGAGGGTCAGGCTTCGGGGAAGGTTTAGGTTTAGGGTTCGGGCTAGGGTTAGGGTTAGGGGACGGGGACGGTTTAGGGTCCAGGTGAGGGTACGACAATGCTTTAGGGGGAGCGTACGTGTGAGGGCGCGGGTTAGTGTCAGCGTACGGGTTAGGATTAGGGGACGGGTGAGTGTCAGGCTTCGGGGAAGGGTTAGGGTTAGGGTTCGGGCTAGGTTTAGGGTTAGGGGACGGGGACGGTTTAGGGTCCAGGTGAGGGTACGACAACGCTTTAGGGGGAGCGTACGTGTGAGGGCGCGGGTCAGTGTCAGCGTACGGGTTAGGATTAGGGGACGGGTGAGGGTCAGGCTTCGGGGAAGGGTTAGGGTTAGGGTTCGGGCTAGGGTTAGGGTTAGGGGACGGGGACGGTTTAGGGTCCAGGTGAGGGTACGACAACGCTTTAGGGGGAGCGTACGTGTGAGGGCGCGGGTCAGTGTCAGCGTACGGGTTAGGATTAGGGGACGGGTGAGGGTCAGGCTTCGGGGAAGGGTTAGGGTTAGGGTTCGGGCTAGGGTTAGGGTTAGGGGACGGGGACGGTTTAGGGTCCAGGTGAGGGGACGACAACGCTTTAGGGGGAGCGTACGTGTGAGGGCGCGGGTCAGTGTCAGCGTACGGGTTAGGATTAGGGGACGGGTGAGGGTCAGGCTTCGGGGAAGGGTTAGGGTTAGGGTTCGGGCTAGGGTTAGGGTTAGGGGACGGGGACGGTTTAGGGTCCAGGTGAGGGTACGACAACGCTTTAGGGGGAGCGTACGTGTGAGGGCGCGGGTCAGTGTCAGCGTACGGGTTAGGATTAGGGGACGGGTGAGGGTCAGGCTTCGGGGAAGGGTTAGGGTTAGGGTTCGGGCTAGGTTTAGGGTTAGGGGACGGGGACGGTTTAGGGTCCAGGTGAGGGTACGACAACGCTTTAGGGGGAGCGTACGTGTGAGGGCGCGGGTCAGTGTCAGCGTACGGGTTAGGATTAGGGGACGGGTGAGGGTCAGGCTTCGGGGAAGGGTTAGGGTTAGGGTTCGGGCTAGGGTTAGGGTTAGGGGACGGGGACGGTTTAGGGTCCAGGTGAGGGTACGACAACGCTTTAGGGGGAGCGTACGTGTGAGGGCGCGGGTCAGTGTCAGCGTACGGGTTAGGATTAGGGGACGGGTGAGGGTCAGGCTTCGGGGAAGGGTTAGGGTTAGGCTTCGGGCTAGGGTTAGGGTTAAGGGAAGGGGACGGTTTAGGGTCCAGGTGAGGGTACGACAACGCTTTAGGGGGAGCGTACGTGTGAGGGCGCGGGTCAGTGTCAGCGTACGGGTTAGGATTAGGGGAAGGGTGAGGGTCAGGCTTCGGGGAAGGGTTAGGGTTAGGGTTCGGGCTAGGGTTAGGGTTAGGGGACGGGGACGGTTTAGGGTCCAGGTGAGGGGACGACAACGCTTTAGGGGGAGCGTACGTGTGAGGGCGCGTGTCAGTGTCAGCGTACGGGTTAGGATTAGGGGACGGGTGAGGGTCAGGCTTCGGGGAAGGGTTAGGGTTAGGGTTCGGGCTAGGGTTAGGGTTAGGGGACGGGGACGGTTTAGGGTCCAGGTGAGGGTACGACAACGCTTTAGGGGGAGCGTACGTGTGAGGGCGCGGGTCAGTGTCAGCGTACGGGTTAGGATTAGGGGACGGGTTAGGGTCAGGCTTCGGGGAAGGGTTAGGGTTAGGGTTCGGGCTAGGGTTAGGGTTAGGGGACGGGGACGGTTTAGGGTCCAGGTGAGGGTACGACAACGGTTTAGGGGGAGCGTACGTGTGAGGGCGCGGGTCAGTGTCAGCGTACGGGTTAGGATTAGGGGACGGGTGAGGGTCAGGCTGCGGGGAAGGGTTAGGGTTAGGGTTCGGGCTAGGGTTAGGGTTAGGGGACGGGGACGGTTTAGGGTCCAGGTGAGGGTACGACAAAGCTTTAGGGGGAGCGTACGTGTGAGGGCGCGGGTCAGTGTCAGCGTACGGGTTAGGATTAGGGGACGGGTGAGGGTCAGGCTTCGGGGAAGGGTTAGGGTTAGGGTTCGGGCTAGGGTTAGGGTTAGGGGACGGGGACGGTTTAGGGTCCAGGTGAGGGGACGACAACGCTTTAGGGGGAGCGTACGTGTGAGGGCGCGGGTCAGTGTCAGCGTACGGGTTAGGATTAGGGGACGGGTGAGGGTCAGGCTTCGGGGAAGGGTTAGGGTTAGGGTTCGGGCTAGGGTTAGGGTTAGGGGACGGGGACGGTTTAGGGTCCAGGTGAGGGTACGACAACGCTTTAGGGGGAGCGTACGTGTGAGGGCGCGGGTCAGTGTCAGCGTACGGGTTAGGATTAGGGGACGGGTGAGGGTCAGGCTTCGGGGAAGGGTTAGGGTTAGGGTTCGGGCTAGGGTTAGGGTTAGGGGACGGGGACGGTTTAGGGTCCAGGTGAGGGTACGACAACGCTTTAGGGGGAGCGTACGTGTGAGGGCGCGGGTCAGTGTCAGCGTACGGGTTAGGATTAGGGGACGGGTGAGGGTCAGGCTTCGGGGAAGGGTTAGGGTTAGGGTTCGGGCGAGGGTTAGGGTTAGGGGACGGGGACGGTTTAGGGTCCAGGTGAGGGTACGACAACGCTTTAGGGGGAGCGTACGTGTGAGGGCGCGGGTCAGTGTCAGCGTACGGGTTAGATTTAGGGGACGGGTGAGGGTCAGGCTTCGGGGAAGGGTTAGGGTTAGGGTTCGGGCTAGGGTTAGGGTTAGGGGACGGGGACGGTTTAGGGTCCAGGTGAGGGTACGACAACGCTTTAGGGGGAGCGTACGTGTGAGGGCGCGGGTCAGTGTCAGCGTACGGGTTAGGATTAGGGGACGGGTGAGGGTCAGGCTTCGGGGAAGGGTTAGGGTTAGGGTTCGGGCTAGGGTTAGGGTTAGGGGACGGGGACGGTTTAGGGTCCAGGTGAGGGTACGACAACGCTTTAGGGGGAGCGTACGTGTGAGGGCGCGGGTCAGTGTCAGCGTACGGGTTAGGATTTGGGGACGGGTGAGGTTCAGGCTTCGGGGAAGGGTTAGGGTTAGGGTTCGGGCTAGGCTTAGGGTTAGGGGACGGGGATGGTTTAGGGTCCAGGTGAGGGTACGACAACGCTTTAGGGGGAGCGTACGTGTGAGGGCGCGGGTCAGTGTCAGCGTACGGGTTAGGATTAGGGGACAGGTGAGGGTCAGGCTTCGGGGAAGGGTTAGGGTTAGGGTTCGGGCTAGGGTTAGGGTTAGGGGACGGGGACGGTTTAGGGTCCAGGTGAGGGTACGACAATGCGTTAGGGGGAGCGTACGTGTGAGGGCGCGGGTCAGTGTCAGCGTACGGGTTAGGATTAGGGGACGGGTGAGGGTCAGGCTTCGGGGAAGGGTTAGGGTTAGGGTTCGGGCTAGGCTTAGGGTTAGGGGACGGGGATGGTTTAGGGTCCAGGTGAGGGTACGACAACGCTTTAGGGGGAGCGTACGTGTGAGGGCGCGGGTCAGTGTCAGCGTACGGGTTAGGATTAGGGGACAGGTGAGGGTCAGGCTTCGGGGAAGGGTTAGGGTTAGGGTTCGGGCTAGGGTTAGGGTTAGGGGACGGGGACGGTTTAGGGTCCAGGTGAGGGTACGACAATGCGTTAGGGGGAGCGTACGTGTGAGGGCGCGGGTCAGTGTCAGCGTACGGGTTAGGATTAGGGGACGGGTGAGGGTCAGGCTTCGGGGAAGGGTTAGGGTTAGGGTTCGGGCTAGGCTTAGGGTTAGGGGACGGGGATGGTTTAGGGTCCAGGTGAGGGTACGACAACGCTTTAGGGGGAGCGTACGTGTGAGGGCGCGGGTCAGTGTCAGCGTACGGGTTAGGATTAGGGGACAGGTGAGGGTCAGGCTTCGGGGAAGGGTTAGGGTTAGGGTTCGGGCTAGGGTTAGGGTTAGGGGACGGGGACGGTTTAGGGTCCAGGTGAGGGTACGACAATGCGTTAGGGGGAGCGTACGTGTGAGGGCGCGGGTCAGTGTCAGCGTACGGGTTAGGATTAGGGGACGGGTGAGGGTCAGGCTTCGGGGAAGGGTTAGGGTTAGGGTTCGGGCTAGGGTTAGGGTTAGGGGACGGGGACGGTTTAGGGTCCAAGTGAGGGTACGACAACGTTTTAGGGGGAGCGTACTTGTGAGGGCGCGGGATAGTGTCAGCGTACGGGTTAGGATTAGGGGACGGGTGAGGGTCAGGCTTCGGGGAAGGGTTAGGTTTAGGGTTCGGGCTAGGGTTAGGGTTAGGGGACGGGGACGGTTTAGGGTCCAGGTGAGGGTTCGACAACGCTTTAGGGGGAGCGTACGTGTGAGGGCGCGGGTTAGTGTCAGCGTACGGGTTAGGATTAGGGGACGGGTGAGGGTCAGGCTTCGGGTAAGGGTTAGGGTTAGGGTTCGGGCTAGGGTTAGGGTTAGGGGACGGGGACGGTTTAGGGTCCAGGTGAGGGTACGACAACGCTTTAGGGGGAGCGTACGTGTGAGGGTGTGGGTTATTGTCAGCGTACGGGTTAGGATTAGGGGACGGGTGAGTGTCAGGCTTCGGGGAAGGGTTAGGGTTAGGGTTCGGGCTAGGGTTAGGGTTAGGGGACGGGGACGGTTTAGGGTCCAGGTGAGGGTACGACAACGCTTTAGGGGGAGCGTACGTGTGAGGGCGCGGGTCAGTGTCAGCGTACGGGTTAGGATTAGGGGACGGGTGAGGGTCAGGCTTCGGGGAAGGGTTAGGGTTAGGGTTCGGGCTAGGGTTAGGGTTAGGGGACGGGGACGGTTTAGGGTCCAGGTGAGGGTACGACAACGCTTTATGGGGAGCGTACGTGTGAGGGCGCGGGTCAGTGTCAGCGTACGGGTTAGGATTAGGGGACGGGTGAGGGTCAGGCTTCGGGGAAGGGTTAGGGTTAGGGTTCGGGCTAGGGTTAGGGTTAGGGGACGGGGACGGTTTAGGGTCCAGGTGAGGGTACGACAACGCTTTAGGGGGAGCGTACGTGTGAGGGCGCGGGTCAGTGTCAGCGTACGGGTTAGGATTAGGGGACGGGTGAGGGTCAGGCTTCGGGGAAGGGTTAGGGTTAGGGTTCGGGCTAGGGTTAGGGTTAGGGGACGGGGACGGTTTAGGGTCCAGGTGAGGGTACGACAACGCTTTATGGGGAGCGTACGTGTGAGGGCGCGGGTCAGTGTCAGCGTACGGGTTAGGATTAGGGGACGGGTGAGGGTCAGGCTTCGGGGAAGGGTTAGGGTTAGGGTTCGGGCTAGGGTTAGGGTTAGGGGACGGGGACGGTTTAGGGTCCAGGTGAGGGTACGACAATGCGTTAGGGGGAGCGTACGTGTGAGGGCGCGGGTCAGTGTCAGCGTACGGGTTAGGATTAGGGGACGGGTGAGGGTCAGGCTTCGGGGAAGGGTTAGGGTTAGGGTTCGGGCTAGGCTTAGGGTTAGGGGACGGGGATGGTTTAGGGTCCAGGTGAGGGTACGACAACGCTTTAGGGGGAGCGTACGTGTGAGGGCGCGGGTCAGTGTCAGCGTACGGGTTAGGATTAGGGGACAGGTGAGGGTCAGGCTTCGGGGAAGGGTTAGGGTTAGGGTTCGTGCTAGGGTTAGGGTTAGGGGACGGGGACGGTTTAGGGTCCAGGTGAGGGTACGACAACGCGTTAGGGGGAGCGTACGTGTGAGGGCGCGGGTCAGTGTCAGCGTACGGGTTAGGATTAGGGGACGGGTGAGGGTCAGGCTTCGGGGAAGGGTTAGGGTTAGGGTTCGGGCTAGGGTTAGGGTTAGGGGACGGGGACGGTTTAGGGTCCAAGTGAGGGTACGACAACGTTTTAGGGGGAGCGTACTTGTGAGGGCGCGGGATAGTGTCAGCGTACGGGTTAGGATTAGGGGACGGGTGAGGGTCAGGCTTCGGGGAAGGGTTAGGTTTAGGGTTCGGGCTAGGGTTAGGGTTAGGGGACGGGGACGGTTTAGGGTCCAGGTGAGGGTTCGACAACGCTTTAGGGGGAGCGTACATGTGAGGGCGCGGGTCAGTGTCAGCGTACGGGTTAGGATTAGGGGACGGGTGAGGGTCAGGCTTCGGGGAAGGGTTAGGGTTAGGGTTCGGGCTAGGGTTAGGGTTAGGGGACGGGGGCGGTTTAGGGTCCAGGTGAGGGTACGACAACGCTTTAGGGGGAGCGTACGTGTGAGGGCGCGGGTCAGTGTCAGCGTACGGGTTAGGATTAGGGGACGGGTGAGGGTCAGGCTTCGGGGAAGGGTTAGGGTTAGGGTTCGGGCTAGGGTTAGGGTTAGGGGACGGGGACGGTTTAGGGTCCAGGTGAGTGTACGACAACGCTTTAGGGGGAGCGTACGTGTGAGGGCGCGGGTCAGTGTCAGCGTACGGGTTAGGATTAGGGGACGGGTGAGGGTCAGGCTTCGGGGAAGGGTTAGGGTTAGGGTTCGGGCTAGGGTTAGGGTTAGGGGACGGGGACGGTTTAGGGTCCAGGTGAGTGTACGACAACGCTTTAGGGGGAGCGTACGTGTGAGGGCGCGGGTCAGTGTCAGCGTACGGGTTAGGATTAGGGGACGGGTGAGGGTCAGGCTTCGGGGAAGGGTTAGGGTTAGGGTTCGGGCTAGGGTTAGGGTTAGGGGACGGGGACGGTTTAGGGTCCAGGTGAGGGTACGACAACGCTTTAGGGGGAGCGTACGTGTGAGGGCGCGGGTCAGTGTCAGCGTACGGGTTAGGATTAGGGGACGGGTGAGGGTCAGGCTTCGGGGAAGGGTTAGGGTTAGGGTTCGGGCTAGGGTTAGGGTTAGGGGACGGGGACGGTTTAGGGTCCAGGTGAGGGGACGACAACGCTTTAGGGGGAGCGTACGTGTGAGGGCGCGGGTCAGTGTCAGCGTACGGGTTAGGATTAGGGGACGGGTGAGGGTCAGGCTTCGGGGAAGGGTTAGGGTTAGGGTTTGGGCTAGGGTTAGGGTTAGGGGACGGGGACGGTTTAGGGTCCAGGTGAGGGTACGACAACGCTTTAGGGGGAGCGTACGTGTGAGGGCGCGGGTCAGTGTCAGCTTACGGGTTAGGATTAGGGGACGGGTGAGGGTCAGGCTTCGGGGAAGGGTTAGGGTTAGGGTTCGGGCTAGGGTTAGGGTTAGGGGACGGGGACGGTTTAGGGTCCAGGTGAGGGTACGACAACGCTTTAGGGGGAGCGTACGTGTGAGGGCGCGGGTCAGTGTCAGCGTACGGGTTAGGATTAGGGGACGGGTGAGGGTCAGGCTTCGGGGAAGGGTTAGGGTTACGGTTCGGGCTAGGGTTAGGGTTAGGGGACGGGGACGGTTTAGGGTCCAGGTGAGGGTACGACAACGCTTTAGGGGGAGTGTACGTGTGAGGGCGCGGGTCAGTGTCAGCGTACGGGTTAGGATTAGGGGACGGGTGAGGGTCAGGCTTCGGGGAAGGGTTAGGGTTAGGGTTCGGGCTAGGGTTAGGGTTAGGGGACGGGGACGGTTTAGGGTCCAGGTGAGTGTACGACAACGCTTTAGGGGGAGCGTACGTGTGAGGGCGCGGGTCAGTGTCAGCGTACGGGTTAGGATTAGGGGACGGGTGAGGGTCAGGCTTCGGGGAAGGGTTAGGGTTAGGGTTCGGGCTAGGGTTAGGGTTAGGGGACGGGGACGGTTTAGGGTCCAGGTGAGGGGACGACAACGCTTTAGGGGGAGCGTACGTGTGAGGGCGCGGGTCAGTGTCAGCGTACGGGTTAGGATTAGGGGACGGGTGAGGGTCAGGCTTCGGGGAAGGGTTAGGGTTAGGGTTCGGGCTAGGGTTAGGGTTAGGGGACGGGGACGGTTTAGGGTCCAGGTGAGGGGACGACAACGCTTTAGGGGGAGCGTACGTGTGAGGGCGCGGGTCAGTGTCAGCGTACGGGTTAGGATTAGGGGACGGGTGAGGGTCAGGCTTCGGGGAAGGGTTAGAGTTAGGGTTCGGGCTAGGGTTAGGGTTAGGGGACGGGGACGGTTTAGGGTCCAGGTGAGGGGACGACAACGCTTTAGGGGGAGCGTACGTGTGAGGGCGCGGGTCAGTGTCAGCGTACGGGTTAGGATTAGGGGACGGGTGAGGGTCAGGCTTCGGGGAAGGGTTAGGGTTAGGGTTCGGGCTAGGGTTAGGGTTAGGGGACGGGGACGGTTTAGGGTCCAGGTGAGGGGACGACAACGCTTTAGGGGGAGCGTACGTGTGAGGGCGCGGGTCAGTGTCAGCATACGGGTTAGGATTAGGGGACGGGTGAGGGTCAGGCTTCGGGGAAGGGTTAGGGTTAGGGTTCGGGCTAGGGTTAGGGTTAGGGGACGGGGACGGTTTAGGGTCCAGGTGAGGGTACGACAACGCTTTAGGGGGAGCGTACATGTGAGGGCGCGGGTCAGTGTCAGTGTACGGGTTAGGATTAGGGGACGGGTGAGGGTCAGGCTTCGGGGAAGGGTTAGGGTTAGGGTTCGGGCTAGGGTTAGGGTTAGGGGACGGGGACGGTTTAGGGTCCAGGTGAGGGTACGACAACGCTTTAGGGGGAGCGTACGTGTGAGGGCGAGGGTCAGTGTCAGCGTACGGGTTAGGATTAGGGGACGGGTGAGGGTCAGGCTTCGGGGAAGGGTTAGGGTTAGGGTTCGGGCTAGGGTTAGGGTTAGGGGACGGGGACGGTTTAGGGTCCAGGTGAGGGTACGACAACGCTTTAGGGGGAGCGTACGTGTGAGGGCGCGGGTCAGTGTCAGCGTACGGGTTAGGATTAGGGGACGGGTGAGGGTCAGGCTTCGGGGAAGGGTTAGGGTTAGGGTTCGGGCTAGGGTTAGGGTTAGGGGACGGGGACGGTTTAGGGTCCAGGTGAGGGTACGACAACGCTTTAGGGGGAGCGTACGTGTGAGGGCGCGGGTCAGTGTCAGCGTACGGGTTAGGATTAGGGGACGGGTGAGGGTCAGGCTTCGGGGAAGGGTTAGGGTTAGGGTTCGGGCTAGGGTTAGGGTTAGGGGACGGGGACGGTTTAGGGTCCAGGTGAGGGTACGACAACGCTTTAGGGGGAGCGTACGTGTGAGGGCGCGGGTCAGTGTCAGCGTACGGGTTAGGATTAGGGGACGGGTGAGGGTCAGGCTTCGGGGAAGGGTTAGGGTTAGGGTTCGGGCTAGGGTTAGGGTTAGGGGACGGGGACGGTTTAGGGTCCAGGTGAGGGTACGACAACGCTTTAGGGGGAGCGTACGTGTGAGGGCGAGGGTCAGTGTCAGCGTACGGGTTAGGATTAGGGGACGGGTGAGGGTCAGGCTTCGGGGAAGGGTTAGGGTTAGGGTTCGGGCTAGGGTTAGGGTTAGGGGACGGGGACGGTTTAGGGTCCAGGTGAGGGTACGACAACGCTTTAGGGGGAGCGTACGTGTGAGGGCGCGGGTCAGTGTCAGCGTACGGGTTAGGATTAGGGGACGGGTGAGGTTCAGGCTTCGGGGAAGGGTTAGGGTTAGGGTTCGGGCTAGGTTTAGGGTTAGGGGACGGGGACGGTTTAGGGTCCAGGTGAGGGTACGACAACGCTTTAGGGGGAGCGTACGTGTGAGGGCGCGGGTCAGTGTCAGCGTACGGGTTAGGATTAGGGGACGGGTGAGGGTCAGGCTTCGGGGAAGGGTTAGGGTTAGGGTTCGGGCTAGGGTTAGGGTTAGGGGACGGGGACGGTTTAGGGTCCAGGTGAGGGTACGACAACGCTTTAGGGGGAGCGTACATGTGAGGGCGCGGGTCAGTGTCAGCGTACGGGTTAGGATTAGGGGACGGGTGAGGGTCAGGCTTCGGGGAAGGGTTAGGGTTAGGGTTCGGGCTAGGGTTAGGGTTAGGGGACGGGGACGGTTTAGGGTCCAGGTGAGGGTACGACAACGCTTTAGGGGGAGCGTACGTGTGAGGGCGCGGGTCAGTGTCAGCGTACGGGTTAGGATTAGGGGACGGGTGAGGGTCAGGCTTCGGGGAAGGGTTAGGGTTAGGGTTCGGGCTAGGGTTAGGGTTAGGGGACGGGGACGGTTTAGGGTCCAGGTGAGGGTACGACAACGCTTTAGGGGGAGCGTACGTGTGAGGGCGCGGGTCAGTGTCAGCGTACGGGTTAGGATTAGGGGACGGGTGAGGGTCAGGCTTCGGGGAAGGGTTAGGGTTAGGGTTCGGGCTAGGGTTAGGGTTAGGGGACGGGGACGGTTTAGGGTCCAGGTGAGTGTACGACAACGCTTTAGGGGGAGCGTACGTGTGAGGGCGCGGGTCAGTGTCAGCGTACGGGTTAGGATTAGGGGACGGGTGAGGGTCAGGCTTCGGGGAAGGGTTAGGGTTAGGGTTCGGGCTAGGGTTAGGGTTAGGGGACGGGGACGGTTTAGGGTCCAGGTGAGGGTACGACAACGCTTTAGGGGGAGCGTACGTGTGAGGGCGCGGGTCAGTGTCAGCGTACGGGTTAGGATTAGGGGACGGGTGAGGGTCAGGCTTCGGGGAAGGGTTAGGGTTAGGGTTCGGGCTAGGGTTAGGGTTAGGGGACGGGGACGGTTTAGGGTCCAGGTGAGGGGACGACAACGCTTTAGGGGGAGCGTACGTTTGAGGGCGCGGGTCAGTGTCAGCGTACGGGTTAGGATTAGGGGACGGGTGAGGGTCAGGCTTCGGGGAAGGGTTAGGGTTAGGGTTTGGGCTAGGGTTAGGGTTAGGGGACGGGGACGGTTTAGGGTCCAGGTGAGGGTACGACAACGCTTTAGGGGGAGCGTACGTGTGAGGGCGCGGGTCAGTGTCAGCTTACGGGTTAGGATTAGGGGACGGGTGAGGGTCAGGCTTCGGGGAAGGGTTAGGGTTAGGGTTCGGGCTAGGGTTAGGGTTAGGGGACGGGGACGGTTTAGGGTCCAGGTGAGGGTACGACAACGCTTTAGGGGGAGCGTACGTGTGAGGGCGCGGGTCAGTGTCAGCGTACGGGTTAGGATTAGGGGACGGGTGAGGGTCAGGCTTCGGGGAAGGGTTAGGGTTACGGTTCGGGCTAGGGTTAGGGTTAGGGGACGGGGACGGTTTAGGGTCCAGGTGAGGGTACGACAACGCTTTAGGGGGAGTGTACGTGTGAGGGCGCGGGTCAGTGTCAGCGTACGGGTTAGGATTAGGGGACGGGTGAGGGTCAGGCTTCGGGGAAGGGTTAGGGTTAGGGTTCGGGCTAGGGTTAGGGTTAGGGGACGGGGACGGTTTAGGGTCCAGGTGAGTGTACGACAACGCTTTAGGGGGAGCGTACGTGTGAGGGCGCGGGTCAGTGTCAGCGTACGGGTTAGGATTAGGGGACGGGTGAGGGTCAGGCTTCGGGGAAGGGTTAGGGTTAGGGTTCGGGCTAGGGTTAGGGTTAGGGGACGGGGACGGTTTAGGGTCCAGGTGAGGGGACGACAACGCTTTAGGGGGAGCGTACGTGTGAGGGCGCGGGTCAGTGTCAGCGTACGGGTTAGGATTAGGGGACGGGTGAGGGTCAGGCTTCGGGGAAGGGTTAGGGTTAGGGTTCGGGCTAGGGTTAGGGTTAGGGGACGGGGACGGTTTAGGGTCCAGGTGAGGGGACGACAACGCTTTAGGGGGAGCGTACGTGTGAGGGCGCGGGTCAGTGTCAGCGTACGGGTTAGGATTAGGGGACGGGTGAGGGTCAGGCTTCGGGGAAGGGTTAGAGTTAGGGTTCGGGCTAGGGTTAGGGTTAGGGGACGGGGACGGTTTAGGGTCCAGGTGAGGGGACGACAACGCTTTAGGGGGAGCGTACGTGTGAGGGCGCGGGTCAGTGTCAGCGTACGGGTTAGGATTAGGGGACGGGTGAGGGTCAGGCTTCGGGGAAGGGTTAGGGTTAGGGTTCGGGCTAGGGTTAGGGTTAGGGGACGGGGACGGTTTAGGGTCCAGGTGAGGGGACGACAACGCTTTAGGGGGAGCGTACGTGTGAGGGCGCGGGTCAGTGTCAGCATACGGGTTAGGATTAGGGGACGGGTGAGGGTCAGGCTTCGGGGAAGGGTTAGGGTTAGGGTTCGGGCTAGGGTTAGGGTTAGGGGACGGGGACGGTTTAGGGTCCAGGTGAGGGTACGACAACGCTTTAGGGGGAGCGTACATGTGAGGGCGCGGGTCAGTGTCAGTGTACGGGTTAGGATTAGGGGACGGGTGAGGGTCAGGCTTCGGGGAAGGGTTAGGGTTAGGGTTCGGGCTAGGGTTAGGGTTAGGGGACGGGGACGGTTTAGGGTCCAGGTGAGGGTACGACAACGCTTTAGGGGGAGCGTACGTGTGAGGGCGAGGGTCAGTGTCAGCGTACGGGTTAGGATTAGGGGACGGGTGAGGGTCAGGCTTCGGGGAAGGGTTAGGGTTAGGGTTCGGGCTAGGGTTAGGGTTAGGGGACGGGGACGGTTTAGGGTCCAGGTGAGGGTACGACAACGCTTTAGGGGGAGCGTACGTGTGAGGGCGCGGGTCAGTGTCAGCGTACGGGTTAGGATTAGGGGACGGGTGAGGTTCAGGCTTCGGGGAAGGGTTAGGGTTAGGGTTCGGGCTAGGCTTAGGGTTAGGGGACGGGGACGGTTTAGGGTCCAGGTGAGGGTACGACAACGCTTTAGGGGGAGCGTACGTGTGAGGGCGCGGGTCAGTGTCAGCGTACGGGTTAGGATTAGGGGACGGGTGAGGGTCAGGCTTCGGGGAAGGGTTAGGGTTAGGGTTCGGGCTAGGGTTAGGGTTAGGGGACGGTGACGGTTTAGGGTCCAGGTGAGGGTACGACAACGCTTTAGGGGGAGCGTACGTGTGAGGGCGCGGGTCAGTGTCAGCGTACGGGTTAGGATTAGGGGACGGGTGAGGGTCAGGCTTCGGGGAAGGGTTAGGGTTAGGGTTCGGGCTAGGGTTAGGGTTAGGGGACGGGGACGGTTTAGGGTCCAGGTGAGGGTACGACAACGCTTTAGGGGGAGCGTACGTGTGAGGGCGCGGATCAGTGTCAGCGTACGGGTTAGGATTAGGGGACGGGTGAGGGTCAGGCTTCGGGGAAGGGTTAGGGTTAGGGTTCGGGCTAGGGTTAGGGTTAGGGGACGGGGACGGTTTAGGGTCCAGGTGAGGGTACGACAACGCTTTAGGGGGAGCGTACGTGTGAGGGCGCGGGTCAGTGTCAGCGTACGGGTTAGGATTAGGGGACGGGTGAGGGTCAGGCTTCGGGGAAGGGTTAGGGTTAGGGTTCGGGCTAGGGTTAGGGTTAGGGGACGGGGACGGTTTAGGGTCCAGGTGAGTGTACGACAACGCTTTAGGGGGAGCGTACGTGTGAGGGCGCGGGTCAGTGTCAGCGTACGGGTTAGGATTAGGGGACGGGTGAGGGTCAGGCTTCGGGGAAGGGTTAGGGTTAGGGTTCGGGCTAGGGTTAGGGTTAGGGGACGGGGACGGTTTAGGGTCCAGGTGAGGGTACGACAACGCTTTAGGGGGAGCGTACGTGTGAGGGCGCGGGTCAGTGTCAGCGTACGGGTTAGGATTAGGGGACGGGTGAGGGTCAGGCTTCGGGGAAGTGTTAGGGTTAGGGTTCGGGCTAGGGTTAGGGTTAGGGGACGGGGACGGTTTAGGGTCCAGGTGAGGGGACGACAACGCTTTAGGGGGAGCGTACGTGTGAGGGCGCGGGTCAGTGTCAGCGTACGGGTTAGGATTAGGGGACGGGTGAGGGTCAGGCTTCGGGGAAGGGTTAGGGTTAGGGTTCGGGCTAGGGTTAGGGTTAGGGGACGGGGACGGTTTAGGGTCCAGGTGAGGGTACGACAACGCTTTAGGGGGAGCGTACGTGTGAGGGCGCGGGTCAGTGTCAGCGTACGGGTTAGGATTAGGGGACGGGTGAGGGTCAGGCTTCGGGGAAGGGTTAGGGTTAGGGTTTGGGCTAGGGTTAGGGGACGGGGACGGGGAAGGTTTAGGGTCCAGGTGAGGGTACGACAACGCTTTAGGGGGAGCGTACGTGTGAGGGCGCGGGTCAGTGTCAGCGTACGGGTTAGGATTAGGGGACGGGTGAGGGTCAGGCTTCCGGGAAGGGTTAGGGTTACGGTTCGGGCTAGGGTTAGGGTTAGGGGACGGGGACGGTTTAGGGTCCAGGTGAGGGTACGACAACGCTTTAGGGGGAGCGTACGTGTGAGGGCGCGGGTCAGTGTCAGCGTACGGGTTAGGATTAGGGGACGGGTGAGGGTCAGGCTTCGGGGAAGGGTTAGGGTTAGGGTTCGGGCTAGGGTTAGGGTTAGGGGACGGGGACGGTTTAGGGTCCAGGTGAGGGTACGACAACGCTTTAGGGGGAGCGTACGTGTGAGGGCGCGGGTCAGTGTCAGCGTACGGGTTAGGATTAGGGGACGGGTGAGGGTCAGGCTTCGGGGAAGGTTTAGGTTTAGGGTTCGGGCTAGGGTTAGGGTTAGGGGACGGGGACGGTTTAGGGTCCAGGTGAGTGTACGACAACGCTTTAGGGGGAGCGTACGTGTGAGGGCGCGGGTTAGTGTCAGCGTACGGGTTAGGATTAGGGGACGGGTGAGTGTCAGGCTTCGGGGAAGGGTTAGGGTTAGGGTTCGGGCTAGGTTTAGGGTTAGGGGACGGGGACGGTTTAGGGTCCAGGTGAGGGTACGACAACGCTTTAGGGGGAGCGTACGTGTGAGGGCGCGGGTCAGTGTCAGCGTACGGGTTAGGATTAGGGGACGGGTGAGGGTCAGGCTTCGGGGAAGGGTTAGGGTTAGGGTTCGGGCTAGGGTTAGGGTTAGGGGACGGGGACGGTTTAGGGTCCAGGTGAGGGTACGACAACGCTTTAGGGGGAGCGTACGTGTGAGGGCGCGGGTCAGTGTCAGCGTACGGGTTAGGATTAGGGGACGGGTGAGGGTCAGGCTTCGGGGAAGGGTTAGGGTTAGGGTTCGGGCTAGGGTTAGGGTTAGGGGACGGGGACGGTTTAGGGTCCAGGTGAGTGTATGACAACGCTTTAGGGGGAGCGTACGTGTGAGGGCTCGGGTCAGTGTCAGCGTACGGGTTAGGATTAGGGGACGGGTGAGGGTCAGGCTGCGGGGAAGGGTTAGGGTTAGGGTTCGGGCTAGGGTTAGGGTTAGGGGACGGGGACGGTTTAGGGTCCAGGTGAGGGTACGACAAAGCTTTAGGGGGAGCGTACGTGTGAGGGCGCGGGTCAGTGTCAGCGTACGGGTTAGGATTAGGGGACGGGTGAGGGTCAGGCTTCGGGGAAGGGTTAGGGTTAGGGTTCGGGCTAGGGTTAGGGTTAGGGGACGGGGACGGTTTAGGGTCCAGGTGAGGGTACGACAACGCTTTAGGGGGAGCGTACGTGTGAGGGCGCGGGTCAGTGTCAGCGTACGGGTTAGGATTAGGGGACGGGTGAGGGTCAGGCTTCGGGGAAGATTTAGGGTTAGGGTTCGGGCTAGGGTTAGGGTTAGGGGACGGGGACGGTTTAGGGTCCAGGTGAGGGTACGACAACGCTTTAGGGGGAGCGTACGTGTGAGGGCGCGGGTCAGTGTCAGCGTACGTGTTAGGATTAGGGGACGGGTGAGGGTCAGGCTTCGGGGAAGGGTTAGGGTTAGGGTTCGGGCTAGGGTTAGGGTTAGGGGACGGGGACGGTTTAGGGTCCAGGTGAGGGTACGACAACGCTTTAGGGGGAGCGTACGTGTGAGGGCGCGGGTCAGTGTCAGCGTACGGGTTAGGATTAGGGGACGGGTGAGGGTCAGGCTTCGGGGAAGATTTAGGGTTAGGGTTCGGGCTAGGGTTAGGGTTAGGGGACGGGGACGGTTTAGGGTCCAGGTGAGGGTACGACAACGCTTTAGGGGGAGCGTACGTGTGAGGGCGCGGGTCAGTGTCAGCGTACGGGTTAGGATTAGGGGACGGGTGAGGGTCAGGCTTCGGGGAAGGGTTAGGGTTAGGGTTCGGGCTAGGGTTAGGGTTAGGGGACGGGGACGGTTTAGGGTCCAGGTGAGGGTACGACAACGCTTTAGGGGGAGCGTACGTGTGAGGGCGCGGGTCAGTGTCAGCGTACGGGTTAGGATTAGGGGACGGGTGAGGGTCAGGCTTCGGGGAAGGGTTAGGGTTAGGGTTCGGGCTAGGGTTAGGGTTAGGGGACGGGGACGGTTTAGGGTCCAGGTGTGGGTACGACAACGCTTTAGGGGGAGCGTACGTGTGAGGGCGCGGGTCAGTGTCAGCGTACGGGTTAGGATTAGGGGACGGGTGAGGGTCAGGCTTCGGGGAAGGGTTAGGGTTAGGGTTCGGGCTAGGGTTAGGGTTAGGGGACGGGGACGGTTTAGGGTCCAGGTGAGGGTACGACAACGCTTTAGGGGGAGCGTACGTGTGAGGGCGCGGGTCAGTGTCAGCGTACGTGTTAGGATTAGGGGACGGGTGAGGGTCAGGCTTCGGGGAAGGGTTAGGGTTAGGGTTCGGGCTAGGGTTAGGGTTAGGGGACGGGGACGGTTTAGGGTCCAGGTGAGGGGACGACAACGCTTTAGGGGGAGCGTACGTGTGAGGGCGCGGGTCAGTGTCAGCGTACGGGTTAGGATTAGGGGACGGGTGAGGGTCAGGCTTCGGGGAAGATTTAGGGTTAGGGTTCGGGCTAGGGTTAGGGTTAGGGGACGGGGACGGTTTAGGGTCCAGGTGAGGGTACGACAACGCTTTAGGGGGAGCGTACGTGTGAGGGCGCGGGTCAGTGTCAGCGTACGGGTTAGGATTAGGGGACGGGTGAGGGTCAGGCTTCGGGGAAGGGTTAGGGTTAGGGTTCGGGCTAGGGTTAGGGTTAGGGGACGGGGACGGTTTAGGGTCCAGGTGAGGGTACGACAACGCTTTAGGGGGAGCGTACGTGTGAGGGCGCGGGTCAGTGTCAGCGTACGGGTTAGGATTAGGGGACGGGTGAGGGTCAGGCTTCGGGGAAGGGTTAGGGTTAGGGTTCGGGCTAGGGTTAGGGTTAGGGGACGGGGACGGTTTAGGGTCCAGGTGAGTGTACGACAACGCTTTAGGGGGAGCGTACGTGTGAGGGCGCGGGTCAGTGTCAGCGTACGGGTTAGGATTAGGGGACGGGTGAGGGTCAGGCTTCGGGGAAGGGTTAGGGTTAGGGTTCGGGCTAGGGTTAGGGTTAGGGGACGGGGACGGTTTAGGGTCCAGGTGAGGGTACGACAACGCTTTAGGGGGAGCGTACGTGTGAGGGCGCGGGTCAGTGTCAGCGTACGGGTTAGGATTAGGGGACGGGTGAGGGTCAGGCTTCGGGGAAGGGTTAGGGTTAGGGTTCGGGCTAGGGTTAGGGTTAGGGGACGGGGACGGTTTAGGGTCCAGGTGAGGGGACGACAACGCTTTAGGGGGAGCGTACGTGTGAGGGCGCGGGTCAGTGTCAGCGTACGGGTTAGGATTAGGGGACGGGTGAGGGTCAGGCTTCGGGGAAGGGTTAGGGTTAGGGTTCGGGCTAGGGTTAGGGTTAGGGGACGGGGACGGTTTAGGGTCCAGGTGAGGGTACGACAACGCTTTAGGGGGAGCGTACGTGTGAGGGCGCGGGTCAGTGTCAGCTTACGGGTTAGGATTAGGGGACGGGTGAGGGTCAGGCTTCGGGGAAGGGTTAGGGTTAGGGTTCGGGCTAGGGTTAGGGTTAGGGGACGGGGACGGTTTAGGGTCCAGGTGAGGGGACGACAACGCTTTAGGGGGAGCGTACGTGTGAGGGCGCGGGTCAGTGTCAGCGTACGGGTTAGGATTAGGGGACGGGTGAGGGTCAGGCTTCGGGGAAGGGTTAGGGTTAGGGTTCGGGCTAGGGTTAGGGTTAGGGGACGGGGACGGTTTAGGGTCCAGGTGAGGGGACGACAACGCTTTAGGGGGAGCGTACGTGTGAGGGCGCGGGTCAGTGTCAGCGTACGGGTTAGGATTAGGGGACGGGTGAGGGTCAGGCTTCGGGGAAGGGTTAGGGTTAGGGTTCGGGCTAGGGTTAGGGTTAGGGGACGGGGACGGTTTAGGGTCCAGGTGAGGGGACGACAACGCTTTAGGGGGAGCGTACGTGTGAGGGCGCGGGTCAGTGTCAGCGTACGGGTTAGGATTAGGGGACGGGTGAGGGTCAGGCTTCGGGGAAGGTTTAGGGTTAGGGTTCGGGCTAGGGTTAGGGTTAGGGGACGGGGACGGTTTAGGGTCCAGGTGAGGGGACGACAACGCTTTAGGGGGAGCGTACGTGTGAGGGCGCGGGTCAGTGTCAGCGTACGGGTTAGGATTAGGGGACGGGTGAGGGTCAGGCTTCGGGGAAGGGTTAGGGTTAGGTTTCGGGCTAGGGTTAGGGTTAGGGGACGGGGACGGTTTAGGGTCCAGGTGAGGGGACGACAACGCTTTAGGGGGAGCGTACGTGTGAGGGCGCGGGTCAGTGTCAGCGTACGGGTTAGGATTAGGGGACGGGTGAGGGTCAGGCTTCGGGGAAGGGTTAGGGTTAGGGTTCGGGCTAGGGTTAGGGTTAGGGGACGGGGACGGTTTAGGGTCCAGGTGAGGGGACGACAACGCTTTAGGGGGAGCGTACGTGTGAGGGCGCGGGTCAGTGTCAGCGTACGGGTTAGGATTAGGGGACGGGTGAGGGTCAGGCTTCGGGGAAGGGTTAGGGTTAGGGTTCGGGCTAGGGTTAGGGTTAGGGGACGGGGACGGTTTAGGGTCCAGGTGAGGGTACGACAACGCTTTAGGGGGAGCGTACGTGTGAGGGCGCAGGTCAGTGTCAGCTTACGGGTTAGGATTAGGGGACGGGTGAGGGTCAGGCTTCGGGGAAGGGTTAGGGTTAGGGTTCGGGCTAGGGTTAGGGTTAGGGGACGGGGACGGTTTAGGGTCCAGGTGAGGGTACGACAACGCTTTAGGGGGAGCGTACGTGTGAGGGCGCGGGTCAGTGTCAGCGTACGGGTTAGGATTAGGGGACGGGTGAGGGTCAGGCTTCGGGGAAGGGTTAGGGTTAGGGTTCGGGCTAGGGTTAGGGTTAGGGGACGGGGACGGTTTAGGGTCCAGGTGAGGGTACGACAACGCTTTAGGGGGAGCGTACGTGTGAGGGCGCGGGTCAGTGTCAGCGTACGGGTTAGGATTAGGGGACGGGTGAGGGTCAGGCTTCGGGGAAGGGTTAGGGTTAGGGTTCGGGCTAGGGTTAGGGTTAGGGGACGGGGACGGTTTAGGGTCCAGGTGAGGGGACGACAACGCTTTAGGGGGACCGTACGTGTGAGGGCGCGGGTCAGTGTCAGCGTACGGGTTAGGATTAGGGGACGGGTGAGGGTCAGGCTTCGGGGAAGGGATAGGGTTAGGGTTCGGGCTAGGGTTAGGGTTAGGGGACGGGGACGGTTTAGGGTCCAGGTGAGGGGACGACAACGCTTTAGGGGGAGCGTACGTGTGAGGGCGCGGGTCAGTGTCAGCGTACGGGTTAGGATTAGGGGACGGGTGAGGGTCAGGCTTCGGGGAAGGGTTAGGGTTAGGGTTCGGGCTAGGGTTAGGGTTAGGGGACGGGGACGGTTTAGGGTCCAGGTGAGGGGACGACAACGCTTTAGGGGGAGCGTACGTGTGAGGGCGCGGGTCAGTGTCAGCGTACGGGTTAGGATTAGGGGACGGGTGAGGGTCAGGCTTCGGGGAAGGGTTAGGGTTAGGGTTCGGGCTAGGGTTAGGGTTAGGGGACGGGGACGGTTTAGGGTCCAGGTGAGGGGACGACAACGCTTTAGGGGGAGCGTACGTGTGAGGGCGTGGGTCAGTGTCAGCGTACGGGTTAGGATTAGGGGACGGGTGAGGGTCAGGCTTCGGGGAAGGGTTAGGGTTAGGGTTCGGGCTAGGGTTAGGGTTAGGGGACGGGGACGGTTTAGGGTCCAGGTGAGGGGACGACAACGCTTTAGGGGGAGCGTACGTGTGAGGGCGCGGGTCAGTGTCAGCGTACGGGTTAGGATTAGGGGACGGGTGAGGGTCAGGCTTCGGGGAAGGGTTAGGGTTAGGGTTCGGGCTAGGGTAAGGGTTAGGGGACG
Organism: Grampus griseus; assembly: GCF_964374135.1. Classification (NCBI taxonomy): domain Eukaryota; kingdom Metazoa; phylum Chordata; class Mammalia; order Artiodactyla; family Delphinidae; genus Grampus; species Grampus griseus. The sequence goes on from NW_028132699.1 coordinate 79,487, forward strand.
GGGACGGTTTAGGGTCCAGGTGAGGGGACGACAACGCTTTAGGGGGAGCGTACGTGTGAGGGCGCGGGTCAGTGTCAGCGTACGGGTTAGGATTAGGGGACGGGTGAGGGTCAGGCTTCGGGGAAGGGTTAGGGTTAGGGTTCGGGCTAGGGTTAGGGTTAGGGGACGGGGACGGTTTAGGGTCCAGGTGAGGGTACGACAACGCTTTAGGGGGAGCGTACGTGTGAGGGCGCGGGTCAGTGTCAGCGTACGGGTTAGGATTAGGGGACGGGTGAGGGTCAGGCTTCGGGGAAGATTTAGGGTTAGGGTTCGGGCTAGGGTTAGGGTTAGGGGACGGGGACGGTTTAGGGTCCAGGTGAGGGGACGACAACGCTTTAGGGGGAGCGTACGTGTGAGGGCGCGGGTCAGTGTCAGCGTACGGGTTAGGATTAGGGGACGGGTGAGGGTCAGGCTTCGGGGAAGGGTTAGGGTTAGGGTTCGGGCTAGGGTTAGGGTTAGGGGACGGGGACGGTTTAGGGTCCAGGTGAGGGTACGACAACGCTTTAGGGGGAGCGTACGTGTGAGGGCGCGGGTCAGTGTCAGCGTACGGGTTAGGATTAGGGGACGGGTGAGGGTCAGGCTTCGGGGAAGGTTTAGGGTTAGGGTTCGGGCTAGGGTTAGGGTTAGGGGACGGGGACGGTTTAGGGTCCAGGTGAGGGTACGACAACGCTTTAGGGGGAGCGTACCTGTGAGGGCGCGGGTCACTGTCAGCGTACGGGTTAGGATTAGGGGACGGGTGAGGGTCAGGCTTCGGGGAAGGGTTAGGGTTAGGGTTCGGGCTAGGGTTAGGGTTAGGGGACGGGGACGGTTTAGGGTCCAGGTGAGGGTACGACAACGCTTTAGGGGGAGCGTACGTGTGAGGGCGCGGGTCAGTGTCAGCGTACGGGTTAGGATTAGGGGACGGGTGAGGGTCAGGCTTCGGGGAAGGGTTAGGGTTAGGGTTCGGGCTAGGGTTAGGGTTAGGGGACGGGGACGGTTTAGGGTCCAGGTGTGGGTACGACAACGCTTTAGGGGGAGCGTACGTGTGAGGGCGCGCGTCAGTGTCAGCGTACGGGTTAGGATTAGGGGACGGGTGAGGGTCAGGCTTCGGGGAAGGGTTAGGGTTAGGGTTTGGGCTAGGGTTAGGGTTAGGGGACGGGGACGGTTTAGGGTCCAGGTGAGGGTACGACAACGCTTTAGGGGGAGCGTACGTGTGAGGGCGCGGGTCAGTGTCAGCGTACGGGTTAGGATTAGGGGACGGGTGAGGGTCAGGCTTCGGGGAAGGGTTAGGGTTAGGGTTCCGGCTAGGGTTAGGGTTAGGGGACGGGGACGGTTTAGGGTCCAGGTGAGGGTACGACAACGCTTTAGGGGGCGCGTACGTGTGAGGGCGCGGGTTAGTATCAGCGTACGGGTTAGGATTAGGGGACGGGTGAGGGTCAGGCTTCGGGGAAGGGTTAGGGTTAGGGTTCGGGCTAGGGTTAGGGTTAGGGGACGGGGACGGTTTAGGGTCCAGGTGAGGGTACGACAACGCTTTAGGGGGAGCGTACGTGTGAGGGCGCGGGTCAGTGTCAGCGTACGGGTTAGGATTAGGGGACGGGTGAGGGTCAGGCTTCGGGGAAGGGTTAGTGTTAGGGTTCGGGCTAGGGTTAGGGTTAGGGGACGGGGACGGTTTAGGGTCCAGGTGAGGGTACGACAACGCTTTAGGGGGAGCGTACGTGTGAGGGCGCGGGTCAGTGTCAGCGTACGGGTTAGGATTAGGGGACGGGTGAGGGTCAGGCTTCGGGGAAGGGTTAGGGTTAGGGTTCGGGCTAGGGTTAGGGTTAGGGGACGGGGACGGTTTAGGGTCCAGGTGAGGGTACGACAACGCTTTAGGGGGAGCGTACGTGTGAGGGCGCGGGTCAGTGTCAGCGTACGGGTTAGGATTAGGGGACGGGTGAGGGTCAGGCTTCGGGGAAGCGTTAGGGTTAGGGTTCGGGCTAGGGTTAGGGTTAGGGGACGGGGACGGTTTAGGGTCCAGGTGAGGGTACGACAACGCTTTAGGGGGAGCGTACGTGTGAGGGCGCGGGTCAGTGTCAGCGTACGGGTTAGGATTAGGGGATGGGTGAGGGTCAGGCTTCGGGGAAGGGTTAGGGTTAGGGTTCGGGCTAGGGTTAGGGTTAGGGGACGGGGACGGTTTAGGGTCCAGGTGAGGGTACGACAACACTTTAGGGGGAGCGTACGTGTGAGGGCGTGGGTCAGTGTCAGCGTACGGGTTAGGATTAGGGGACGGGTGAGGGTCAGGCTTCGGGGAAGGGTTAGGGTTAGGGTTCGGGCTAGGGTTAGGGTTAGGGGACGGGGACGGTTTAGGGTCCAGGTGAGGGTACGACAACGCTTTAGGGGGAGCGTACGTGTGAGGGCGCGGGTCAGTGTCAGCGTACGGGTTAGGATTAGGGGACGGGTGAGGGTCAGGCTTCGGGGAAGGGTTAGGGTTAGGGTTTGGGCTAGGGTTAGGGGACGGGGACGGGGACGGTTTAGGGTCCAGGTGAGGGTACGACAACGCTTTAGGGGGAGCGTACGTGTGAGGGCGCGGGTCAGTGTCAGCGTACGGGTTAGGATTAGGGGACGGGTGAGGGTCAGGCTTCGGGGAAGGGTTAGGGTTAGGGTTCGGGCTAGGGTTAGGGTTAGGGGACGGGGACGGTTTAGGGTCCAGGTGAGGGTACGACAAAGCTTTAGGGGGAGCGTACGTGTGAGGGCGCGGGTCAGTGTCAGCGTACGGGTTAGGATTAGGGGACGGGTGAGTGTCAGGCTTCGGGGAAGGGTTAGGGTTAGGGTTCGGGCTAGGGTTAGGGTTAGGGGACGGGGACGGTTTAGGGTCCAGGTGAGGGTACGACAACGCTTTAGGGGGAGCGTACGTGTGAGGGCGCGGGTCAGTGTCAGCGTACGGGTTAGGATTAGGGGACGGGTGAGGGTCAGGCTTCGGGGAAGGTTTAGGTTTAGGGTTCGGGCTAGGGTTAGGGTTAGGGGACGGGGACGGTTTAGGGTCCAGGTGAGGGTACGACAACGCTTTAGGGGGAGCGTACGTGTGAGGGCGCGGGTTAGTGTCAGCGTACGGGTTAGGATTAGGGGACGGGTGAGTGTCAGGCTTCGGGGAAGGGTTAGGGTTAGGGTTCGGGCTAGGATTAGGGTTAGGGGACGGGGACGGTTTAGGGTCCAGGTGAGGGTACGACAACGCTTTAGGGGGAGCGTACGTGTGAGGGCGCGGGTCAGTGTCAGCGTACGGGTTAGGATTAGGGGACGGGTGAGGGTCAGGCTTCGGGGAAGGGTTAGGGTTAGGGTTCGGGCTAGGGTTAGGGTTAGGGGACGGGGACGGTTTAGGGTCCAGGTGAGGGTACGACAACGCTTTAGGGGGAGCGTACGTGTGAGGGCGCGGGTCAGTGTCAGCGTACGGGTTAGGATTAGGGGACGGGTGAGGGTCAGGCTTCGGGGAAGGGTTAGGGTTAGGGTTCGGGCTAGGGTTAGGGTTAAGGGACGGGGACGGTTTAGGGTCCAGGTGAGGGTATGACAATGCTTTAGGGGGAGCGTACGTGTGAGGGCGCGGGTCAGTGTCAGCGTACGGGTTAGGATTAGGGGACGGGTGAGGGTCAGGCTTCGGGGAAGGGTTAGGGTTAGGGTTCGGGCTAGGGTTAGGGTTAGGGGACGGGGACGGTTTAGGGTCCAGGTGAGGGGACGACAACGCTTTAGGGGGAGCGTACGTGTGAGGGCGCGGGTCAGTGTCAGCGTACGGGTTAGGATTAGGGGACGGGTGAGGGTCAGGCTTCGGGGAAGGGTTAGGGTTAGGGTTCGGGCTAGGGTTAGGGTTAGGGGACGGGGACGGTTTAGGGTCCAGGTGAGGGTACGACAACGCTTTAGGGGGAGCGTACGTGTGAGGGCGCGGGTCAGTGTCAGCGTACGGGTTAGGATTAGGGGACGGGTGAGGGTCAGGCTTCGGGGAAGGGTTAGGGTTAGGGTTCGGGCTAGGGTTAGGGTTAGGGGATGGGGACGGTTTAGGGTCCAGGTGAGGGTACGACAACGCTTTAGGGGGAGCGTACGTGTGAGGGCGCGGGTCAGTGTCAGCGTACGGGTTAGGATTAGGGGACGGGTGAGGGTCAGGCTTCGGGGAAGG